>NC_059214.1:36862047-37127047 GCF_020615455.1 Coregonus clupeaformis
ATCTGAATGTGCACATGATGGAAGATAGAGGTAGCCTAAATATTCATTATAAAAAATAAATGTGACTATGAGGGCTGTGACTAAAACTAGACTAAAATTGTCCAGAGTTTTAGTTGACTGATAATAACTAAAACGAACAAAAGATGAAATGACTAAAATGTGACTAAGACTAAAAGGTATTTTAAGACTTATTATTATTTATTATTATTATTATTACTAACACTAAGACTAAAACTAAATCTAAAATAGCGGCCAAAATTATTACTGCTCTCACTGCCATCATTATGTGTCATTTTTACGAAAGCAGATCTTGACTCATTTTAGAACAATTTAATTAGCATTTTCCCTATCAGTAGGACTCCTTTCAAAACCAGGAGCCCTCTAGTGTATTGTTAATTCTCTAGAACTTTGTTGCCAGAATGTGGATGCACTTTGAAAAGGGGTTGTTTTATTCTTAGTTTCTCAATGAAGCCCAGAGGAGATAATTGTGATGCTGCATTAAATGTAAAAAGCTGGGAAAGCAACAAAAATAATGTTAATCTTCTCTGTCTGCAATGCAAAATAATGATTTTTGTCTTTGCCAAGAACTATGCCCTTCACAATCATGGTGTCCTTTATCACGTCTTACATCCCTCACACGGCTGTATTAGTGCTAGGTAAGGGTATCAAATGCAGATACAGTGCCTTCAGAAATTAGTAATACCCCTTGACTTATTCCACATTTTGTTGTGTTACAGCCTGAATTCAAATTGGATTAAATATATTTTTTCTCTCCTACATTTACACACAATACCCCATAATGACAAAGTCAAAACATTTCAAGAAATGTTAGCAAATTTATTGAAAATGAAATTCAGAAATATTTATATAAGTATTCACACCCCTGAGTTATAATCATGTTAGAATGTTAGAATACTGTTAGAATAACCTTTGGTAGCGATTACAGCTTTGAGTCTTTCTGGGTAAGTCTTTAAGAGCTTTGCACACCTGGATTGTACAGTATTTGCACATTATTCTTTTTAAAATTCTTCAAGGTCTGTCATGTTGGTTGTTGATCATTGCTTGACAGCCATTTTCAAGTCTTGCCATAGATTTTCAAGCCAACTTAAGTCCAAACTGTAACTAGGCAACTCAGGAACATTCAATGTCATCTTAGTAAGTAACTCCAGAGTATATTTGGCCTTGTGTTTTAGGTTATTGTCCTGCTGAATGGTGAATTTGTCTCCCAGTGTCTGTTGGAAAGCAGACTGAACCAGGTTTTTCTCTAGGAATTTGCCTGGGCTTAGCTCTATTCCATTTATTTTTATCAAAAAATAAATTCCCTAGTCCTTGCCGATGACAAGCATACCCATAACATGATGCAACCCCCCCACGCTTGAAAATATGAAGCGTGGTACTCAGTGATGTGTTGTGTTGGATTTTCCCCAAACATAACGTTTTGTATTCAGGACATAAAGTTAATTTCTTTGCCACATTTTTTGCGGTTTTACTTTAGTCCCTTATTGCAAACAGGATGCATGTTTTGGAATATGTTTATTCTGTACAAGCTTCCTTCTTTTCACTCTGTCATTTAGGTTAGTATTGTGGAGTAACTTCAATGTTGTTGATCCATCCTCAGTTTTCTCCTATCACAGCCATTAAACTCTGTAACTGTTTTAAAGTCACCATTGGCATAGTGAAATCCCTGAGCGGTTTCCTTCCTCTACTGCAACTGAGTTAGGAAGGGCGCCTGTATCTTTGTAGTGACTGGGTGTATTGATACACCATCCAATGTGTAATTAATAACTTCACCATGTTCAAAGGGATATTCAATGTCTGCTTTTAGATTTTTACCCATCTACCAATAGTTGCCCTTCTTTGTGAGGCATTGGAAAACCTCGCTGGTCTTTGTGGTTGAATCTGTTTTTGAAATGCACTGCTTTACTGAGGGACTTTAAAGATAATTGTATGTGTGGGGTACAGAAATTAGGTAGTCATTCAAAAATCTGGTTAAACACTATTATTGCACACAGAGTGAGTCCATGCAACTTATGATGTGACTTTTAAGCACATTTCTACTCCTGAACTTATTTAGGCTTGCCATAAGAAAGGGGTTGAATACTTGACTCGACATTTCAGCTTTTATTTTTAAATTAATTTGTAATTAATTCCACTTTGACGTTATGGGGTATTATGTATAGGCCAGTGACACAAAATCTCAATGTAATCCATTTTAAATTCAGGCTGTAACACAACAAAATGTGAAAAAGGTAAGGTGGTGTGACTACTTTCTGAAGGCACTGTAGGTAACCTGAATAACATTAACCTTTTTACAGAAGTAAGGAAGCTATACACATTATCATTATTTTGATTTGTAAAACCAGCCTGAACCAATGACTTTTTAGAGAGAGAAATTATGGGAAGGCAATTCCGTGGCTCCTGGCTGCCCCTTAGATTTCAGTCACGCCTCTGTCCCCCACACGGCTGTCTGCAGAAGGCAATTTGTCTCCCCAGATAAAATGGCCACACAATGGCAAAATCAAACATATTCAATCAGGTCTTGGTGCCTCTTACGGGGAAGAGATGTCAGAGTTACCAAAAAGAGGAGGGTCTCTCTATTCTCATCACACCTGGAGCCTCATTTATCAAAGGTGCGTGCGCACAAAAAAGCCAGGAAAAGTGTGCGTATCTCCATGCGGATCTCAGACCATGCGTACGCAAAACTTCTAGTAGTTGATCAACTGTATTGCAACCAAGTAGGCTAATAAAAACAATAAAATGTAGTTGATAAGGAGATTGCATACCAGCATGTAGCCTAATGTGTTTATTTTATTTTTATTATATAGGCCTAAATCATAATCATATTGCAGGACGTCTCTCCTTTTCTGACATGACCGGTTTATTAACCCTACACAGCAAATATTAGGCTACCAGTTATCCATCGCTCATTTAATAGCAAAACATGCTCGAAAGTAAATAGACCGGAGAGGCTTTGAGATTTGTCAGCATAAAAAATGCAACCTTATTCTTTATGTAGTATACTACTTTTGACAAGGGCTTTAAATACACAGGACTTTATTTTTCCATTCAGTGCTACATTATATCCCCTACTATTATCACGTATTGGTATTGAACAATATGGAGATAAATGGCTTCATTTTCACAACTATACAGGACCGACATAGGACTAGTTTTACGGCTCAGTACAACTTCTGAGTACAACTTATTTTATAGTCTGATCATGGTGTAGGGTGAAGTTGCCCTGGCCTAGATCTTGGGTCAGTTTTCCACGCTAATTAAGGTTAGGATTGGGGGAGGGGAAGCTGATCCTAGATCTGTACCTAGGGAAACTTCACCTGGAGCAATGGCAAAGGTTTAACATGCCAAACATGTCCAGATGGCATCACTTTTATAACTTCACTCTTCATACAAATGTATATGTGTCTTCTTCCCAACCGCAAAGATGAATGATACCAGTCTGATGCTGCACTTTACTTTACCAGGTGGCATGGACAGCAGAAATCATATTCCAACGGACGAGCCCAGAAGAAAATTACGATCAAATCTGATCCTTGGGACTGGCTCTTTCATTCTCTGGATCAGTGTCTGGAATGAGAATGAGAAGCTTGCATATAGCAGTAGGGAGTCGGTCCGATGTAGGGAGCTAAGGCTGACTAGAGCTTAAAAAAAGAATAGCTAGGTACACAAGTTGAGTGAGAGGTACACACACAGTCAGAGTAGACGTTTATTCTCTTCCTCTTGTTCTAGCCCAAAGACAAATTGAATCAGTTTGCAGTTTGAGTCTAAACGTAATGGCTGCCAGACCGATTCAGGGCTATCGGAGGGATAATCACACATTTCTCAAGGCTTTAATATGTACCCTGCTAAGCCCAGGTTGCTTCTTTTATCAAACTGCATTTTTCCTGATATTCATCTCCGGAGGGAGAAAACTGCAGAAGAGACTGGTGAGAAATAACTAAAAAACACATATATTAATGTAGTGAAGTTATGGATATGATACAGATGATGGCCAGACCTCTCGAGCTCCTGTGTTCAACCCAACATGTCCTGTCTCTCTTCACTCACTGTTACTATGTGTAATTTTTTATTGATTTCTTCAAGTTATTTTAGAGCAAGTTATTTTGTATTCTTTCCATCATTCCGCTCCTCATTTTGGTTTTTATTAAATTGGGTTGAATCGATTTTGACCCTCACCTTTTCAGCATCTCTGTCTGTCATCTCTTTTGCCATACCTGTCTAATCGGAATACATGCCATGTTTACGCCTTTTCAAATAGTCTCTTTTTAAACAACATGCAGCAGGCTTCAGTTCCTGTTTCAGGGTTGAACAGATGCAGTGTTTGGCCCTAAAGGCGTCTTAAGGTATTTAGCAAACATGGAGATCCACAGGGTGTTTGAACAGGAGTGGAAGTGCTGTGACACAGCCCTGGTGAAGGGCCAGACATCTCGGACACCTCTTCCCTTAGTCCCACAGAGCCTAATAAGTGTCTGCCAGCAATGAATATTGGGACAGAGATGGCCGCTGTGCCATAGTCATTAGAGAAAGATGAATGACATCTTGGTCTAGGTCCCAAATGTCACCCTATTCCCTATTTAGTGCACTACTTTTGACCAGGGCCCAAAAGGCTCTGATCAAATGTACTGCACTACATAGGGAATAGGGTGTCATTTGGGATTCAGCCTTGGTCCAGGGAGTTGTGTGGAAGAGACAACATGAAAGCAATCTTTCCCATTGTTTTCATGAAAAATATTGGACTTTGGGCCAAGAAGAAAATACATGGTGAGAAACTGAAAATGGTTTTGACATTGGGGTGGAGCAGACTAATTTTTCCTATTTGTTTGGGCCAAGTTCTTGAAAAATGTTTCCTATTGGAAAGATACAGTACACAGTATGTCCACACATGATTTATGAGTTCATAAATTAATAATTGGCCAAACCATACAGTATACAGCACAGCTGTCTGAGTGGAATGCAGATTACTGTGTGATTATTAACCTATAGCAAGATTAGACTTTGCATAAACCAAATTAAGTCCAGTAAACAAATAACTTCATAAGTAGGCGGTTCACGCACCCTGCATTTCCTAATAAGAAAACACGAGGCGCACACCAAACCCACTGAGATGTGTAATTAACTCCACACATTTCATTCAAAATGGCTTCCGTCTAAAAATAAAAAAATAAAATAAATAATAATGCATCAGTGCATGAGCCCTAAAACTGAAATACATATTTTTTTTTACTTTCCAACAGTGATTAGACACTTTAGTATTTCTTTCATTTCCCGTCTATGGGGATTATACATACTGTACATACCTTTTTCACTTCTGGAGGTCAAATGTATAGTTTTGCTTTATGCAATTCATTAAGCATGACATATTGCATACATGAACACATACAGTACAGTACAAGTCTTTGCCTATCAGGTGAATTCCTAGTCCGTATTGTTCCATTAGTTTATTTATAAATATATGTGAGGTTTAAATTTGTATCCTCTGGGAAACATCATACAGGCATAAAGTTTCAGCAGATTGTGATGATCTAGCTAGCTGATATCTAGGATAGGATAGGATCAACTTTATTGTGGAGGTGACTAGCTCGGTGGAGCTACATTGTATTTTGTATTGGCGGGAGAGTCACCCGTGTGCCTTGTTTTACTCCAGTGCGCCGTATTTAGCGGTTTTACGCATTGCTGCGTACCACTGTGTTCCTGAATAAACCATATATTCTGTGATTTACCCTCCTGCGCCTTACTCTGTCCAAAATCAACCACTACAGAATCACACACCTGTATCATGGAGTCAGCAGGAGCGGAGAACATGCCTGGAGCGGGTCCGGGAGCACTCCAACATGCTAGCCAGCTTGGGAGAAGCGATGGATCGGGTTCTCCAGGTCGTCCAACGCCTGGAGAGGAGAGGACCCGACCCTTCGGGACTAGCTGAGCAACCGGATCCAGCCACCCACACCAGGTGAGTGGGTAGTCCACCTGAGACAGGGGACAAGGACCGCGCAGGACTTTGCCCTGGAGTTTCGAACTCTAGCGGCTGGGTCCAGGTGGAAAGAGTGGGCCCTCATCGACCACTTCCGGTGCAGCCTGCGAGAGGACGTCTGAAGGGAGCTAGCCTGCCGGGATACCACGTTGACTTTCGACCAGCTGGTGGACAAGGCCATCCGGTTGGACAACCTGCTAGCTTCAAGAGGATGTTCGGGAAGTGGCCTGCCCATTTCACCCCACTTCAACCCGGATTCCGTTCCAATGGAGCTGGGTGGTGCGGCGATCCGGGAGAAAGGAGGACGACAGCTCCAGTGTCACTCTTGTGGCAGGAGAGGACATTCTGCTGCACGCTGTCGTCAGGGTTCTTCCGGGTCTGGAGGCGGCAGGCAGGGCACTCTCGCGTCACCCCAGGTAGTGCAAACCCACATTCGTTCAGAGCCCTCTGCTGCGCACTGCTCCATACACATTAACTTCCCTGATTACCCGGTAGTTCCCCAGTGTAAGGCGCTGGTCGATTCAGGCGCAGCTGGGAACTCTATGGACAGAACTTTAGCTAATAGTCTCTGTATTACATTGGTTCCCCTACCCATTCCATTACCCATCAAAGCACTTGACAGTCGACCATTAGGGTCAGGTTTTGTTAAGGATGTTACAGCACCAGTCACGATGATCATGCAGGAGACCCATAGGGAGCAAGTCACCTTCAAAATTTTTGAGTCCCCTGATTTCCCTGTTGTGTTGGGTCTTCCCTGGCTCGCACTACACGACCCCACCTTTTCATGGCCGCAGAGGGTTCTCACGGGGTAGTCGCGAGAGTGTCAGGGTAGGTGTCTAGCTGTTTCCGTTAGTGCAACCACGGTGGAAAGTCCAGACACTACCTCCACAGTGCACATTCCCCCCGAATCTCTCGATTGGCGCACGCGTTCTCCAAAACACAGGTGACCAAATTACCACCCCATCGGGCGGTGGATTGTGCAATAAGCCTCCGGGTAGACGCTGTGCCTCCCAGGAGTCATGTATATCCCCTGCCGCAGGCTGAAACGGAGGCTATGGAAACATACGTCTCCGAGTCCCTGCGCCAGGGGTTCATATGTCCCTCCACTTCGCCCGCCTCCTCAAGTTTATTTTTCGTGAAGAAGAAAGACGGAGGTCTGCACCCTTGCATTGATTACCGGGCACTTAATCAAACCACCATTCGTTATAGCTACCCTCTACCCCTCATCTCCTCTGTTATCGAACCAATGCATGGGGTGCGCTTCTTCACGAAATTAGATCTCCGGAGTGCGTACAACCTGGTGCGTGTTCGGGAAGGGGACGAGTGGAAGACAGAATTCAGTACAACCACGGGGCATTATGAATACCTGGTGAAGCTGTACAGGTTGATGAATGCTCCATCAGTCTTCCAGTCCTTTGTGAACGAGGTGTTTCGGGACCTGCTGGGTTGCGGTGTGGTGGTCTACATCGATGACATTCTGGTGTATTCCGCTTCGAGGCGTCAGGTGGGGGGCCTTCAGTACCTCGTGGAGTGTGAGGGGTACGTTCCGGCGGAGCGGTGCTGGGTCCCGGTGAGGGATGTCCTCGATCCCTCTCTGTTGCGGGATTTCCACCATTGCCACCCGGCTCGCCCTGCTCCGCATCTTCCTGGCCGTCCCCTAGGTCGGTGTCGGAGCGCTGCATGAGCTGCGCGTAAAGGGGGGGGGTTACTCTCTACCCTCCTAGCTGCCTCCTCTCCTTGTTCGGGCAGGCTTCGGCGTTCGCTCCTCATCTCATCATTCCATTTGTTTTGTCTTGTTTATTACACACTCCTGGTTCATATCCCCTCATTAGTACCTGTATAAGTGTTCCCTCTGCCCCCTGTCTTTGCATTTGATTAGTTATTGTGGAGGTGACTTTAGCTCGGTGGAGCTACTTTGTATTTTTATCACCGGGAGATTCAACTGTGTGCCTTGTTTTTCTCCAGTGGGCCGTATTTACCGCACTGGGGTGTTTTACACATTGCTGCATACTGCTGTGTTCCTGAATAAACCATATATTCTGTGATTTACCCTCCTGCACCTGACTCCTTCCAAAATCACCCGCTACACCTATGTTCACCAATACTCACAGAAAGAGGTGCATAGTACTTCATTTCATTGTCTAAATTCAACGCAAAAAAAATTGTATACCAGAGACTCCTTATCATACTCAAATAAAATGTTGTTTTTTGTATAAAAAATGTAAACATGTTCAAATTGTGAAACACAAAGTCTGAAACGAAATGATTAGACAACAAATATGTTGCTAGAATCTGTCACACAAAAAGGCAGTACCTTGTGGTACAGAATCTGATTTCTTGAGTTTAATGCCTGTGACTTTACAGGGGGTGTTTCAGTACGAGAAGCTAATCTCCGAGCTAATCTGTGCACCAGGTTCCTTTATGGCAGTGGAATCTGAATTCTCAGCATGCATGTGGTGAAGGTGAAAATTATTCTGAAGTCATGACTTTGGCCCCATGTTGCTGGGCTAAAGCACTGACTGTGTAGAAGGACATTGGGTCAAGATAATTGCAGACATATTGGCAGCAGAGATAACAGTTTTTTTATCTGACGCTCCTCATATGTAAGTGTCTGTCCCTTACGCTGAGCATGTGGCCATGTAAGTGAATGTCTCCATCTTTTGTATTTCATCTCGAAAAGTAATGATTCAAGTAAATGACATGGTACTTGCCATTGCAACCATGAAGATTTTTGGCTACACTTTACATTATTTACATTGAGGTATACTTTATAAAGGATTAATAAAGGGTATATAAATACCGTGTTTAATTCCATTCATTATTTCCAGGCAGAACGAGAACCACCAATCTCTCGAACACTCTAACACCTCTCTACCCCTTTCCCCAGTAACACTCCTCTCTAATCCTTTCCCCAGTAACACACCTCTCTAATCCTTTCCCCAGTAACACTCCTCTCTAACCCTTTCCCCAGTAACACACCTCTCTAATCCTTTCTCCAGTAACACACCTCTCTAATCCTTTCCCCAGTAACACACCTCTCTAACCCTTTCCCCAGTAACACTCCTCTCTAACCATTTCCCCAGTAACACACCTCTCTGCCCCTTTCCCCAGTAACACTCCTCTCTAACCATTTCCCCAGTAACACTCCTCTTTAACCCTTTCCCCAGAAACACTCCTCTCTCCTTTGCCCCAGTCACGAAGCACCACAGAACGAACAATAAAATCTTTAAATGGAGACCTTAAATAAAATGTATTTGACACATGCGCCGAATACAACAGGTGTAGACTTTACCGTCAAACGCTTACTTACGAGCCATTTCCCAAAAATGCAGAGTTAAAAAGTAAGAAAAATGTGCTAAATAAAATAAGGAAATAGTAATACAATAAAATAACCATTACGAGGCTATATATAAGAAGTACCGGTACCGAGTCAATGTGCAGGGGTACGAGGTAGTTGAGGTAATTTAGGTAATTGTACATGTAGGTAGGGGTTAAAGTGACTAGGCAATCAGGAAAGTAAATAAATAGAGTAGCAGCAGCGTATGTGAAGAGTGTGAAATTGTGAAAGTTTGTCTATGTGTGTGTGTGTGTGTGTGTGTGTGTGTGTGTGTGTGTGTGTGTGTGTGTGTGTGTGCATGTGAGTATGTGTGTGTGCGTGGACACGTTTTACTACACTTGTGAGTACCAAAAGTTTTGCCGGTCCTCACTTATAAAAAGGCTATGTTAGGTTTAGGGGTTAGGGTTAGGCTTAGGGTTAGAATTAGGGTTAGGGGTTAGTGGTTAGGTTTAGGGTTAGGAATTAGGGTTAGATGTTAAGGTTAGGGTTAAGATTAGGGTTAGGGTTAGGGTTAGGGGTTAGGGAAAATAGGATTTTGAATGGGAATCAATTGTTGGTCACCAAAAAGTAGACATAGCTGTGTGTGTGCGTGTGTTTGTGTATTTGGGTGTTTGAGTGTCAGTGTAGTATGTGTGAGTATGTGGGTAGAGCCCAGTGAGTGTGCATAGATCCAGTGCAAGAGAGTCAATTGCAAAAAAAGGTGATCAATGCAAATAGTCCGGGTAGCCATTTGATTAACTGTTCAGCAGTCTTACGGCTTGGGGTTAGAAGCTGTTTAGGAACCTGTTGGTCCCAGACCTCTTGCTGTGCGGTACCAGAGAGAACCGTCTATGACTGGGTGGCTGGAGTCTTTAACAATTTTGAGGGCCTTCCTCTGACACCGCCTAGTATAGAGGTCCAGGATGGCAGGGAGCTCGGCCGCAGTGATGTACTGGGCCGTACGCATTATTCTCTGTAGTGCCTTACGGTCAGATGCCAAGCAGTTGCCATACCAAGCGATGATGCAGCCAGTCAAGATGCTCTCAATGGTGCAGCTGTTGAACTTTTGGGGGATCTGAGGGCCCATATCAAATATTTTCAGCCTCCTGATGGGGAATAGGCGTTGTCAGGCCCTCTTCATTACTGTTTTTTTTTTTGGATGATGATAGGTCCTTACTGACGTGGACACAGAGGAACTTGAAGCTCTCGACCCGCTCCACTACAGACCCGTCGATGTGAATGGGGGCGTGCTTGACCCTCCATTTCCTGTAGTTCACGATCAGCTCCTTTGTCTTGCTGACGTTGAGGGAGAGGTTGTTGTCCTGGCACCACACTGCCAGGTCTCTGATCCCCTCCCTATAGGCTGTCTCATCGTCGTTGATGATCAGGCCTACCACCGTTGTGTCATCGGCAAACTTAATGATGGTGTTGGAGTCGTGCGTGGCCACACAGTTGTAGGTGGTCACACAGTCGTGGGTGAAGAGGGAATACAGGACGGGATTAAGCACGCACCCTTGAGGGGCCCCCTTGTTGAGGGACAGCGTGGTGGATGTGTTGTTGCCTACCCTCACCACCTGGGGACGGCGGTGTCCAGGATCCAGTTTCAGACGTAGGTGTTCAGTCCCAGGGTCCTGAGCTTAGTGATGAGCTTGGAGGGCACTATGGTGTTGACCGCTGAGCTGTAGTCAATTAACAGCATTCTCAGGTAGGTGTTCCTTTTGTCTAGGTGGGAAAGGGCAGCGTGGAGTGCAATAGAGATTGCGTCATCTGTGGCTCTGTTGTGGCGGTATGCGAATTGGAGTGGGTCCAGGGTGTCTGGGATGATGGTGTTGATGTGAGCCATGACCAGCCTTTCAAAGCATTTCATGGCTACAGATGTGATTGCTACGGGGCGGTAGTCATTTTGATAGGTAACCTTGGCGTTCTTGGGCAGAGACTATGGTGGTCTGCTTGAAACATATAGGTATTACAGACTAAGAGAGGTTGAAAATGTCAATGAAGACACTTACCAGCTGGTCAGCGCATGCTCTGACTACGCATCCTGGTAATCCTTCTGGCCCTGTGTACTTGTGAAATCGCCTACGGAGAGCGTGATCACACAGTTGTCCGGAACAGCTGGTGCACTCATGCATGGTTCAGTGTTGCTTGCCTCGAAGCAAGCATAGAAGGCATTTAGCTCGTCTGGTAGACTCGCGTTGCAGGGAAGCTCATGGCTGGGTTTCCATTTGTAATCTGTGATAGTTTGCAAGACCTGCCATATCCGACGAGCGTTAGAGCCGGTGTTGTAGGATTCAATATTAGTGCTGTATTGACGCTTTGCCTGGTTGATGGTTTCTTGGAGGGCGTAGTGGGATTTCTTATAAGCATCTGGATTAGTGTCCCGCTCCTTGAAAGTGGCAGGTCTGGCTTTTAGCTCAGCGTGGATGTTGCCTGTAATCCATGGCTTCTAGTTGAGATATGTACGTACGTAAGGTCACTATGGGACGCCATCGTTGATGCACTTATTAATGAAGCAAGTGACTCAGTGGAGGCTGGTGGGAGGAGCTACAGGAGAACGGGCTAATTGTAATGGCTAGAATGGAATTGATGGAACGTAGTCAAACATGGAACGGAGCCAAACATGTGCTTTCCATATGTTTGATGTGTTTGATACCGTTCAATTGATTCCATTCCAGCCATTACAATGAGCCCGTCCTCCTATAGCTCCTCCCACCAGCCACCACTGAAGTGACTGAAGTTGTAAACTCAATGCCAACGGATGAATCCCGAACGCAGCTTGCACCCGCCTGCCTGACTAGAATCACTACTCTCGGTGGGTCTGACTTAGAATATGTGGACAACTACAAATACCTAGGTGTCTGGTTAAACTCTCCTTCCAGACTCACATTAAGCATCTCCAATCCAAAGTTAAATCTAGAATCGGCTTCCTATTTCGCAACAAAGCCTCCTTCACTCATGCTGCCAAACATGCCCTCGTAAAACGGACTATCCTACCGATCCTTGACTTCGGCGATGTCATTTACAAAATAGCCTCCAACACTCTACTCAGCAAATTGGATGTAGTCTATCACAGTGCCATCCGTTTTGTCACCAAAGCCCCATATACTACCCACCATTGTGACCTGTACGCTCTTGTTGGCTGGCCCTCACTACATATTCGTCGCCAAACCCACTGGCTCCAGGTCATCTATAAATCACTGCTAGGCAAATCCCCGCCTTATCTTAGCTTATTGGTCACCATAGCAACACCCACCCGTAGTATGTGCTCCAGCAGGTATATCTCACTGGTCATCGCCAAAGCCAACACCTCATTTGGCCGCCATTCCTTCCAGTTCTCTGCTGCTAATGACTGGAACGAACGGCAAAAATCTCTGAAGCTGGAGACTCTTATCTCCCTCACTAACATTAAGCATCAGTTGTCAGAGCAGCTTACCGATCACTGCACCTGTACACAGCCCATCTGTAATTAGCCCACCCAACTACCTCATCCACATATTGTTATTTATTTTGCTCATTTGCACCCCAGTATCTCTATTTGCACATCTTCTTCTGCACATCTCTCACTCCATTGTTAATACTAAATTGTAATTATGGCCTATTTATTGCCTTACCTCCATAACTTACTACATTTGCACACACTGTAAATAGATTTTCTATTGTGTTATTGACTGTATGTTTTGTTTTATCCCATGTGTAACTCTGTGTTGTTGTTGTTTTTATCGCACTGCTTTGCTTTATCTTGGCCAGGTCACAGTTGTAAATGAGAACTTGTTCTCAACTGGCTTACCAGGTTAAATAAAGATTAAAAAAAAAAATATATATATATATATATATATATATATATATATATATATATATATATATATATATATATATATATATATATATATTACAGTCGCTAGCTTAGCATCCGCTTTATCGGACCACTTCCGTATTGAGCGCGTTACTGATACTACACGTTTTTGCTTGTAAGCAGGAATTAGGAGGACAGAGTTATGGTCAGATTTGCCAAATGGAGGGCGTGGGAGAGCTTTGTATGCGTCTCTATGTGTGGAGTAAACTTGATGTAGAGTTTTTTTGCCTGTAGTTGCACAGTTGACATGCTGGTAAAAATTTGACGGATTTCAGTTTTCCTGTATTAAAATCACTGTCCACTAGGCACGCCGCCTCTGGGTGAGCTTTTTTTTGTTTTCTTATGGCCATTTACAGATCGTTGAGTTTGGTCTTAGTGTCAGCATCGGTGTAAATAGACAGCTACAAAAAATATGCATGAAAACTCTCTTGGTAAATAGTATGGTCTACAGCTTTTCAAGAGGTATTCTAACTCAGGTGAGCAGAACCTTGACACTTCCTTAATATTAGAGATCACTCAGCAGTTGTTGTTAACAAAGACGCTTATCCACTCGCCGACGTAGACTCATCAGGTATCCCACGCGCTGGCCTCTATAACTCCGCCTCTTCCTTTTTCGAGTGTTCGGGGATTTGGGCTTGATCTGGTGTTGCGCTCGCTCGGATGCTTTCTCCGTTATAGTTTCAGCCACTTGCGAATTGAAGGAAAGTTGGCGAGTGCACTGTTCGGATGCTGGAATTATTTTGGACAAACGTTCGAAGGTAACCTTCTTTTTGAATTGATTTGTTTGACAATCATATGAAAACATCATGACTGGTTGTGTTCATGCCACATTAAAAGGTAAAAAATATGTACAGTTAAAAACCATACAAAATAATGTTTTGCCCCCTATGGAAATGAATTGCCTGTCCAACTAATTTGTTGTGGAGCAGGTCCAGTCTCCCCAACCTTTTCTCTCTCTCTTGCTTTTCATGAGGACAATTGGATTTGGAATTTCCTTTTAAATAGTAATCCTCAGCACTATATTACCATGATTAGTGACCTTACCTGAGACTTGACTCATGTTATGCTGGACTAAGCTTTAGCTCAGCAAGCTAACACAGTCTCCCTGATTCACCCTAACCCAGTTGGTTACATTGCCTCTAATATAGCTTCTTCAGTGGGGATTCAGCCTCAAGGTCCCCCTCATGCATTTTTCAGTGCGTAAAATGGTTATTGGAATGATAATGTAAAAACTAAATGCCTCAAAGAGAAGTTGAATGTCAGACTTCATTGAACCAATAAATGCGTTCACCTCCTACCAAGAAAATGTCAAGTTTCATCCGAGTGAGACTGCTGCTTCACTGCTCAGCACTCACTGACAATTTCACCATGAGGCCCCTACTTGAAAACAAAATGACACCTTCATTTCCAGTGGCACAAGATAAATAGTCAAATAATTTCCCTGTTTTCTGACATGCTCAATTGCAAAATGTTTAAAGGTGCAATCTGAGATTTGTTCATCCATCCAAGTGTCAGGGTGACCACGCTGTTGTTGTTGTTTGAATCCTAGATGTTCCCTTTAAAGTGGATGAATGTCGCTGTGGTCATGCATGCTTCACTTCAAACCAAGACTAAGTCCCAAATGCCACCCCATTCTTGTCAAAAGTAGTGCACTACATAGGGAATAGGGTACCATTTGGGAAGCTGCTGAAGTAACATTCATGCTTTGCATAATAGGAACTGCACAGAGAGCACTTTGATAGACCTTAGAGAATCGAGGCACCAAACATATTTCCACTGAATGTGTAATTACCTTTCAAAACCAATTGTTTGCCTTAATTAATTGATGGTGAGGCATTAGAGGGCAGCATGTAATTGACTGAGGTGCAAAAAGCAGAAGCATAAATATGGGAGCTACATGTTAAATTATGTACAAACTAATGAGCAGAAACTGCAGTATAAAACAGCCTCTCATAACAACCGGACAATTAAAACAACGAGTTAGGGTGTGTGTGTGTGTGTGTGTGTGTGTGTGTGTGTGTGTGTGTGTGTGTGTGTGTGTGTGTGTGTGTGTGTGTGTGTGTGAGGCGGAAGGACGTGACAAAAGTCATTTGGATGGTTGCATGAACAAACGTGCTTTACATCGTGAGATAAACTAACACATTAGCGATGGCTCACAAGTGTGGCCATCGTCACATTTGAAGTAGTGTGTGTGTGCGTGCGGTGTGTGTGTGTGTGTGTGTGTGTGTGTGTGTGTGAGGCTGCCTGGGAACACATGCAGCAGAGAAATCCAATTATAGAGGTTGATAAGATGACATTCAAATGTCTCTCTGCAAGACTCTGTCTGCTTGTTAGGATGATGTCTGTGGACTACAGCATGCTTAGGCCAAGTGTGTGTGTGTGTGTGTGTGTGTGTGTGTGTGTGTGTGTGTGTGTGTAGGTGTAAGTGTGTAGGTGTTTTCACCCCTTTGGGATTAGATTATCTAAAGAATAGTTGGATTGTACATTTTACCTGAAAGAAGAGAAGCAATGGCATTTTATGAAGTTATTTTGTCAACATTTTGTCATGTACAATATCTCCCCACTCTATAGACTCCCAGTTTCCATTTCCCCATTGGGAGGTTTCTTCTCCAGATCTACCTATGCCCTTTACCCCTCTGTTTTCTGTCATAGGAGGATCAGCCCTTATTCATTATGATTAAAAGGAAAAATGTATCCTAGATCAGCACTCCTACTATGAGAAGCTTTGTGAATATGGGCCCAGGTCTAGCTATGCCCTTTCCCAAGCTCTGATATTGCTAATATTTGGATTACGAGCAGTCTAATGTCTAGCCTACATACAGAAACAAACAACATTAAGATATCTTAAATCATTTTGGAAATATACTGTAGACCTGTAAACACACAGATACAATAGGCAGAAATATTAACTATTATAAATACAATATTCCGCTTATATTATCTGTGTGTTTACAAGTCAATATTTCCAAAATGGTTTAAGATATCCTAATGTTGTTTGTTTCTGTATATAGAGCAGTGAACTGACTGCTTGTTTTCCAAATCTTAGCAATATCAACTCGAACCTTCAGCTCCCTCCACAGATTTTCTATGGGATTAAGGTCTGGAGCCACTCCAGGACCTTAATGTGCTTCTCCTTTGTTGCCTTGGCCGTGTGTTTTGGGTCATTTTCATGATGGAATACCCATCCAGGCTGGGCTGAGGGAAGGAGGTTCTCACCCAAGATTTGACGGTACATGGCCCCGTCCATCATCCCTTTGATGCGGTGAAGTTGTCCTGTCCCCTTAGCAGAAAAACACCCCCAAAGCATAATGTTTCCACCTCCATGTTTGACGGTGGGGATGGTGTTCTTGGGGTCATAGGCAGCATTCCTCCTCCTCCAAACACGGCGAGTTGAGTTGATGCTAAAGAGCTCGATTTTGGTCTCATCTGTCCACAACACTTTCACCCAGTTCTCCTCTGAATCATTCAGATGTTCATTTGCAAACTTCATATGGGCCTGTATATGTGCGTTCTTGAGCAGGGGACCTTGCGGGCGCTGCAGGATTTCAGTCCTTCACGGCGTAGTGTGTTACCAATTGTTTTCTTGGTGACTATGGTCCCAGCTGCCTTGAGATCATTGACAAGATCCTCCCGTGTAGTTCTGGGCTGATTCCTCACCGTTCTCATGATCATTGCAACTCCACGAGGTGAGATCTTGCATGGAGCCCCAGGCCGAGGGAGATTGACAGTTCTTTTGTGTTTCTTCCATTTGCGAATAATCGCACCAACTGTTGTCACCTTCTCACCAAGCTGCTTGGCGATGGTCTTGTAGCCCATTCCAGCCTTGTGTAGTTCTACAATTTTGTCCCTGACATCCTTGGAGAGCTCTTTGGTCTTGGCCATGGTGGAGAGTTTGGAATCTGATTGCTTGATTGCTTCTGTGGACAGGTGTCTTTTATACAGGTAACAAACTGAGATTAGGAGCACTCCCTTTAAGAGTGTGCTCCTAATCTCAGCTCGTTACCTGTATAAAAGACATCTGGGAGCCAGAAATCTTTCTGATTGAGAGGGGGTCAAATACTTATTTCCCTCATTAAAATGCAAATCAATTTATAACATTTTTGACATGCGTTTTTCTGGATTTTGTTGTTGTTATTCTGTCTCTCACTGTTCAAATAAACCTACCATTAAAATTATAGACTGATCATTTCTTTGTCAGTGGGCAAACGTACAAAATCAGCAGGGGATCAAATACTTTTTTCCCTCACTGTAAATAACTTTCCAAGTAACATGTGTTTTACATTTTTAGCAAACGCTCTTATCCAGAGCGACTTACAGGAGCATTTAGGGTTAAGTGCCTTGCTCAAGGGCACATCGACATATTTTTCACCTAGTCAGCTCAGGGATTAGAAACAGCGACCTTTCGGTTACTGGCACAATGCTCTTAACCACTAAGCTACCTGCCGCCTCATTCAGTGCTGTTGTATGGTCCTGCCTGACAAAGATGCATCATGTTTTTTTATGTTGTGGCTATTGTAATCGGCTCTGAAGGGGATCTGCATTTTGCATCAAATTGATGATGATGTGGCTGGTGACACTTTGCTTCTTGAATGTCCAATATCTTGAAAACTGGACTGCTGACATGCAAACATTTTGGGACTGTATCAACAGTGGACTAATGAAAAAAATACAAAAAAATAGTTTTTGAGTGGAGTTCCCCTTAAGGCAAGTCGGCTCACACACCGAAAACTCATTTTTCCAGTCAAATGTTCCTCTGTGGATTTTATATGTGCAGCCCCTACTCTTACATTTACGTCAAGGGGCCCCACTAGATTTGACTCCAAATGCAATATGGTGTCCAAAATCCAATATGGCTGCCACAATACCATTAAATGGTGGTTTAATCACCTGTATTTACACATTTTAAATGAGAAATATTTCAGATTTGTGTACTGCACTTATGACCTGTACTCAATACTATTTTTGTGTACTTCAACTATGTTAGGAATACAGTATGCCCACCATATACACAAGCGTTCCAAGTCACAAACCTCTGAGGATCAATGAGGTGTAGTATATGAAGAATTATGACTTTGCTAATGTTTTAAAGTGGAACCTGAGAGGATGTTTATTCAGTTTCAGAGGGAGCAATTTTGTAGTGACACCCCAGATGGGACAGAGAAGTCTGTGTGTTGTAGACAGGGGATTGGACAGTAGAGGGAGCCACCCATATCTTGGGAAAATTATAAGTACTGGGTTTAAACAAAGAAGAGCAGAGCGGACATTGTAATTTGGAAAACACTGCTCTCCGGGTGATCATGACATCTGTAAACTTATGCTGAAATCTTGTGATATGAATAAAACGTATGATCAAAGTTCAGTATAAGCGGACTCCTTTGTTTAACAGCAATAATTAGCAACATTGACTCGACACTACAGAGGCAACTTGAAGGCTCCAATGAAAGGAAAGAAAATCCAACCCTCTCCCTAGCTCTACAATTTATGATAACTTGCGCCTCCAGGATTGGGCTCTTAAGTCACCTTACCATTTAGAAGTGAGCTTTGATTAATTGCTAGTCCATTACGTCTGCCTGAATCCAACATGACCTTCCGCTGACTCACTGCATTTGTGATGCACATTGGGATGTTCCGGTGCACTCTTATGCTGTTCGGGTTGAAATGGCACATTGCTTCTTCCAGACAATTATGTCCACCATCCTGGCTGTCTGCCCTGGAGTTGCCTTATATGTTGACTTGGTGACATTATGGTGTATGGGGAGGATGCAACCACACATGACAAGCACATAAGGCAGGTGTTCACTAAAATGAACCAACACAACCTGACACTCATTGACAAGAAATGCCATCAACTTAGTGGGCCTACACATATCATAGAAATTGGACCTCTCAAATATCAATGCCATCCTGAATCTTCCAGGACTGTCCTCGATAGGCCCACTCCACCATCAATCCTTCTCTCAGGCAGTTACTAGAGACAGAGACAGCATGGAATTGGACTGCCACATGTCAGGAGACAATTCAACAGCCAAAATGCCATCTGGAAATTGTTGGCGTGCATTGCCCTCATACCTATTTTGCTACCAACCATGGCTGGCCAACAAATGTGACACCTGAATTGGACTCATGTGAAGAATGAGCTCTCATGCTGGGGTGACTCATGCATTGATCTGGGAAACTGTGCAGTAATCCCAACAAGGCCATTTATAGCAAACAAAAGGCACCTTTGGATGCTTAACTTGCTGTATGTGATCGCTTATGGTGGCTAGGGATTGACTGTGAGATAGTGGTCTTTGTGCACCATACTTGATCAGGTCCACCTTCTCTGCAAACCTTTAACTGTTCATCAAAGGCCAGGGATCATCTTCAAATGTATATGTGTGTGGAGCTGTGCTATGTCCCTCACAACCAACGCTTCTAAGTCATAGTCTATGACCTAGCTACACTACAACTAACCTCACTAAGTAAACTGAGGTCACCCTAACAGCTTCTGTCACTCTCCAAATGTCCTGCTGGGCGTGTAATCAATGCCAACCACACACAGTTAAAATTGGTTAAATTACCTACCCGACTTTCAAAGGAATACAAAGAAATAAAGTGAGGGAAAAAAGTATTTGATCTCCTGCTGATTTTGTACGTTTGCCCACTGACAAAGACATGATCAGTCTATAATTTTAATTGTAGGTTTATTTGAACAGTGAGAGACAGAATAACAACAACAAAATCCAGAAAAACGCATGTCAAAAATTTTATACATTGATTTGCATTTTAAATGAGGGAAATAAGTATTTGACCCCTCTGCAAAACATGACTTAGTACTTGGTGGCAAAACCCTTGTTGGCAATCACAGAGGTCAGACGTTTCTTGTAGTTGGCCACCAGGTTTGCACACATCTCAGGAGGGATTTTGTCCCACTCCTCTTTGCAGATCTTCTCCAAGTCATTAAGGTTTCGAGGCTGACGTTTGGCAACTCGAACCTTCAGCTCCCTCCACAGATTTTCTATGGGATTAAGGTCTGGAGACTGGCTAGGCCACTCCAGGACCTTAATGTGCTTCTTCTTGAGCCACTCCTTTGTTGCCTTGGCCGTGTGTTTTGGGTCATTGTCATGCTGGAATACCCATCCATTACCCATTTTCAATGCCCTGGCTGAGGGAAGGAGGTTCTCACCCAAGATTTGACGGTACATGGCCCCGTCCATCGTCCCTTTGATGCGGTGAAGTTTTGCTGTCCCCTTAGCAGAAAAACACCCCCAAAGCATAATGTTTCCACCTCCATGTTTGACGGTGGGGATGGTGTTCTTGGGGTCATAGACAGCATTCCTCCTCCTCCAAACACGGCGAGTTGAGTTGATGCTAAAGAGCTCGGTTTTGGTCTCATCTGTCCACAACACTTTCACCCAGTTCTCCTCTGAATCATTCAGATGTTCATTGGCAAACTTCAGACGGGCCTGTATATGTGCTTTCTTGAGCAGGGGGACCTTGCGGGCGCTGCAGGATTTCAGTCCTTCACGGCGTAGTGTGTTACCAATTGTTTTCTTGGTGACTATGGTCCCAGATGCCTTGAGATCATTGACAAGATCCTCCTGTGTAGTTCTGGGCTGATTCCTCACCGTTCTCATGATCATTGCAACTCCACAAGATCTTGCATGGAGCCCCAGGCCGAGGGAGATTGACAGTTATTTTGTGTTTCTTCCATTTGCGAATAATCGCACCAACTGTTGTCACCTTCTCACCAAGCTGCTTGGCGATGGTCTTGTAGCCCACTCCCTTTAAGAGTGTGCTCCTAATCTCAGCTTGTTACCTGTATAAAAGACACCTGGGAGCCAGAAATCTTTCTGATTGAGAGGGGGTCAAATACTTATTTCCCTCATTAAAATGCAAATCAATTTATAACATTTTTGACATGCGTTTTTCTGGATTATTTTGTTGTTATTCTGTCTCTCACTGTTCAAATAAACCTACCATTAAAATTATAGACTGATAATTTATTTGTCAGTGGGCAAACGTACAAAATCAGCAGGGGATCAAATACTTTTTTCCCTCACTGTATGTAGGACGTGACCTGCAGAACATTTTGCCATATTCAACATAAAAAACTCCACATACAGGACAATTAGGCATTTAAAGGCAAGTCCGTTTGTGACAGCCCTTCCACAGACTTTCCTTCACAACCAGACACAACCAACCATTCTACTATCGGAGTATCCCCAGCATCATTCAGGCAGAGATAACATTCCAGTTAGTCAATGGGTCTCGTTGGCATGCAAGCTGCATCTGCTACCTGCCTATACCAAATTGTAGAAATGGAAACTGATCACCCCCCAATACCCCGCTAGTCATAGCCCTTGTTGCTGCAGCTTTACCAGAATGACCAGTTAGCTGTGCAAGCTGGTCAGGCCCCAGAACTACAACCTCCACTGGCTACTTTGTCTCCTCACCCTGTTAGGACGCACTCATTTCCTGGTAATCCTAAAATACTTTGAATCAACATTGCACACTTAGTTTTAGTGGGGAAAAGAGGGCTGTACATATACACTACTAGAGTAGCTGACTGTTGTATTACGGTTGCTTTCCTGTAACTTGGTTACGCTACTGTGTGCTTATGTTGTTAAAGGCTTGTTATTATATTTTGTGGAATTGCCCATTGTTGATATGCTGTAAGTGTGTGAATAAAAAAATGAAAAAATACTGTGCAGGAATAACTGTGAAAACGTAATAAAAAAACAAATTGGGGAATGAGGTTAAAACATGAACACACATTGAAAAGCTAGTTGGCTTGGGCTATTCAAACACAACAGAGGCATGGCAATACCACTCCCATAGATATACCAAGAGCCTTATGAAACCCTTTTAAAGACAGAATAACACAATACAAAATTAACAAGGGCTACTGATACGCAGGCAAAGGTGTTTGGGTGTTATCATGTTGGACATATTGGATTCAGAATCAAATGTATTTACACTAATAGTCTTTATAAGCATGAGTGTTTCACACAATTCTGAAAAAATGCCTCTCATTTATGTAATTCATATTTACAGGTGATTTAACCTCCATCAAATGTTTTTATGGCAGCCATATTGGATTTTGTCCTCCATATTGGATTTGAGGCAGAATATAAAGATAATTCTGATTTAATTGCAAGACTTGGGTCTAAAGATACAAAATCCTTTAAGGAACCTTGGACTTTTTTATGTAATTTTGATGTCGGAGCCCACTTTCCTTAGAGCCGATTACTATAGCCACAACATCAAAAAACAAGTGTAACTGTATGCATTTTTGTTTAGGCAGGATCATACAGTACTGAATGAGAGCAAATATGACTTGGAAAGTTGTCCAATATCCCCCCTCCACCCAGGCATTATTCTGCACTGTTTGAGTTAAGGCCAGGCATAGGGTAATTTTTTCCCCTTAATCTTAATACAATCAACTTTTCCCAGTTGAATTTAGACACAAATATGATTCTTGTTTCTATTAAAAATAATCTGAAATATTTTGTAAAAATATGTAAATTAGGCGATATCTCACTAAATATGTACATATTTGCATATTGCGAAGAAAAAAAAAATCTGGACACTGGATGAAGTCAGACTAAATATTTTGGTTTCATTTTGTTAAGACACTCCAGGATCTGTCCAGACGAGATTGTGGATAAATACTTTCATCTTTCTATCTGTAAAATACAAAAGACATGTACATAAAATATATTTTTGGCACATGTTTCCAGAGAAAATGTTATCTAGAATAAAAAATGGACAACATATGAACAATTCCCTCTGGGCAAGTCTGGAGAATATATCTAAGGATAACCACACACAATTTGGTGAATGCAGATGCTTCTGAAGTTGAGAAAAATGAGTTGGCATGTGGGTAGAGTCTGACTTTCGGGAAATGGCAGTTAAAGACAAGTACACTACCAAACGCCAAACTCATATTTAGACCCGATCACCATCTCTTATAAGTAAGTTACTAAATATAGTCCAGTTTGTAACACTTTCTATGAAATGGGCTTTTAAATTATATGTAATATAATGTTATAGATACAGTATGCCATTCTCATTGAAAGCAAGTCTAGGAGGCTTAGATCTGGTCTATGTGTGCTATTTCTATGCTTACCGTTCTTAAGTTTTGTTTTTGCGTCTTCTTCATTCGGTTTTGTACACCAGCTTCAAACAGCTGAAAATACAATATTTTTGGTTATTGCAAATATATTTCACAGCGGTTTAGATGGTACAATGATTCTCTACATTCTCTACATAGCTTGTTTTGTCACATAAACTGAAATTAGGCAAACTATTAGAATTTTTGCAACCAGAAAATGACAGAAATATTTCTGTATTTTGCACCTTTAATGTGGTAAGCTTTGAAATTATTGATATATGTCCATTTTAGTGGTTAAAATTCATTACCATTTTGATAAACTAAAGAAAATATACATTTTCATCTAGTTTTTGAAATGTTTATGTTAACTTTTGAGAATACTCATATTAATGGACCAAAATACCAACAAATCTCAAAATTGATAGGTAGAGGCAAAAATATTATGTCAGCATGTGGTGCCTGGCCTTCAGGGGGTGTGTCACAATATCTATCAATGTAACCACTTTTTCAGTAAAATAGTTTTACATAACCATCCATTTCACATACGGAGACCTTAGAGTTATGTAGAAACATGGTTGTGCTTTGTTATACCTCGGGTAAGGTTATCAAAAGATTTTGGGGTTCTTGCCACTAGCCTTATATGGGCCCCGGTCAAAAGAAGTGC
Source organism: Coregonus clupeaformis (assembly GCF_020615455.1). Taxonomy (NCBI): domain Eukaryota; kingdom Metazoa; phylum Chordata; class Actinopteri; order Salmoniformes; family Salmonidae; genus Coregonus; species Coregonus clupeaformis. The sequence goes on from NC_059214.1 coordinate 36,885,966, forward strand.
CCTGTATAGGGAATAGGGTGCCTTTTGAATGCACACTAGGTCTATATGTCTATAATTCATCTAAGGGATCCAGTCCCTCTGCCAGCACCAGCCATCATTAGAGAGAGGAACAGGCCATTAGTAAAGGAGGATTAAACTGCTGCAGCACTTTTATTGATGTATTTTTATTTCACCTTTATTTAACCAGGTAAGCCAGTTGAGAACAATTCTCATTTACAACTGCGACCTGGCCAAGATAAAACAAAGCAGTGCGATAAAAACAACAACAACACAGAGTTACACATGGGATAAACAAAACATACAGTCAATAATACAATAGAAAATCTATATACAGTGTGTGCAAATGTAGTAAGTTATGGAGGTAAGGCAATAAATAGTTACAATTTAGTATTAACACTGGAGTGAAATATGTGCAGGAGATGATGTGCAAATAGAGATACTGGGGTGCAAATGAGCAAAATAAATAACAATATGGGGATGAGGTAGTTGGGTGGGCTAATTACAGATGGGCTGTGTACAGGTGCAGTGATCGTTAAGCTGCTCTGACAACTCAGGGAGATACAGTGAGGGAAAAAGTATTTGATCCCCTGCTGATTTTGTACATTTGTCCACTGACAAAGAAATGAACAGTCTATAATTTTAATGGTAGGTTTATTTGAACAGTGAGAGACAGAATAACAACAAAAAGATCCAGAAAAACGCATGTCAAAAATGTTATAAATTGATTTGCATTTTAATGAGGGAAATAAGTATTTGACCCCCTCTCAATCAGAAAGATTTCTGCCTCCCAGGTGTCTTTTATACAGGTAACGAGCTGAGATTAGGAGCACACTCTTAAAGGGAGTGCTCCTAATCTCATCTTGTTACCTGTATAAAAGACACCTGTCCACAGAAACAATGAATCAATATGATTTCAAACTCTCCACCATGGCCAAGACCAAAGAGCTCTCCAAGGATGTCAGGGACAAGATTGTAGATCTACACTGGCTGGAATGGGCTATAAGACCATCGCCAAGCAGCTTGGTGAGAAGGTGACAACAGTTGGTGCGATTATTCGCAAATGGAAGAAACACAAAATAACTGTCAATCTCCCTCGGCCTGGGGCTCCATGCAAGATCTCACCTCGTGGAGTTGCAATGATCATGAGAACGGTGAGGAATCAACCCAGAACTACACGGGAGGATCTTGTCAATGATCTCAAGGCAGCTGGGTCCATAGTCACCAAGAAAACAATTGGTAACACACTACGCCGTGAAGGATTGAAATCCTGCAGCGCCCGCAAGGTCCCCCTGCTCAAGAAAGCACATATACATGCCCGTCTGAAGTTTGCCAATGAACATCTGAATGATTCAGAGGAGAACTGGGTGAAAGTGTTGTGGTCAGATGAGACCAAAATCGAGCTCTTTGGCATCAACTCAACTCGCCGTGTTTGGAGGAGGAGGAATGCTGCCTATGACCCCAAGAACACCATCCCCACCGTCAAACATGGAGGTGGAAACATTATGCTTTGGGGGTGTTTTTCTGCTAAGGGGACAGGACATCTTCACCACATCAAAGGGACGATGGACGGGGCCATGTACCATCAAATCTTGGGTGAGAACCTCCTTCCCTCAGCCAGGGTATTGAAAATGGGTCGTGGATGGGTATTCCAGCATGACAATGACCCAAAACACACAGCCAAAGCAACAAAGGAGTGGCTCAAGAAGAAGCACATTAAGGTCCTGGAGTGGCCTAGCCAGTCTCCAGACCTTAATCCCTTAGAAAATCTGTGGAGGGAGCTGAAGGTTCGAGTTGCCAAACGTCAGCCTCGAAACCTTAATGACTTGGAGAAGATCTGCAAAGAGGAGTGGGACAAAATCCCTCCTGAGATGTGTGCAAACCTGGTGGCCAACTACAAGAAACGTCTGACCTCTGTGATTGCCAACAAGGGTTTTGCCACCAAGTACTAAGTCATGTTTTGCAGAGGGGTCAAATACTTATTTCCCTCATTAAAATGCAAATCAATTCATAACTTTTTTGACATGTGTTTTTATGGATTGTTTTGTTGTTATTCTGTCTCTCACACAATTATAGACTGATCATGTCGGTTGTCAGTGGGCAAACGTACAAAATCAGCAGGGGATCAAATACTTTTTTCCCCTCACTGTAGATATCATCCTGACAAATGTACCCTCTAAATACACCTCCACTGTCTTCAACCATGATCTCAGCGATCACTGCCTTATTGCCTGCGTCCGTAATGGGTCCGCGGTCAAACGACCACCCCTTATCACTGTCAAACGCTCCCTAAAACACTTTAGCGAGCAGGCCTTTCTAATTGACCTGGCCCGGGTATGCTGGATGGATATTGACCTCATTCCGTCAGTAGAGGATGCCTGGTTGTTTTTTAAAAGTGCTTTCCTCTCAATCTTAAATAAGCAAATTCAGAACAAAGAACAGATATAGCCCCTGGTTCTCCTCAGACTTGACTGCCCTTGACCAGCACAAAAACATCCTGTGGCGTACTGCATTAGCATCGAACAGCCCCCGCGATATGCAACTTTTCAGGGAAGTCAGGAACCAATATACACAATCAGTTAGGAAAGCAAAGACTAGCTTTTTCAAACAGAAATGTGCATCCTGTAGCACTAACTCGAAAAGGTTTTGGGACACTGTAAAGTCCATGGAGAATAAGAGCACCTTCTCCCAACTGCCCACTGCACTGAGGCTAGGAAACACTGTCACCACCGATAAATCTACAACAATCGAAAATTTCAACAAGCATTTTGCTACGGCTGGCCATGCTTTCCACCTGGCTACCACTAACCCGGCCACCAGCTCTGCACCCTCCGCTGCAACTGCCATTCCTTCCAGTTCTCTGCTGCCAATGACTGGAACGAACTGCAAAAATCTCTGAAGCTGGAGACTCTTATCTCCCTCACTAACTTTACGCGTCAGTTGTCAGAGCAGCTTGCCGATCACTGCACCTGTACACAGCCATTCTGAAATTAGCCCACCCAACTACCTCATCCCCATATTGTTATTTATTTTGCTAATTTGCACCCTAGTATCTCTATTTGCACATCATCTTTTGCACATCTATCATTCCAGTGTTAATACGAAATTGTAACTATTTTGCACTATGGCCTATTTATTGCCTTACCTCCATAACTTACTACATTTGCACACACTGTATATATATTTTCTGTTGTATTTCTGACTTTATGTTTTGTTTACCCCATATGTAACTCTGTGTTGTTGTTTTTATCGCACTGCTTTGCTTTATCTTGGCCAGGTCGCAGTTGTAAATTAGAACTTGTTCTCAACTGGTTTACCTGGTTAAATAAAGGTGAAATAAATGTAATTTTTTTTTTTTTAAAGCACATGAAAACCAGCTTGGAGTTTGCCAAAAGGACTCTGACTATGAGAAACAAGATTCTCTGGACTGATGAAACTAAGATTGAACTCTTTGGCCTGAATGCCAAGCGTCACGTCTGGAGGACCTGGCACCATCCATATGGTGAAGCATGGTGGTGGCAGCATTATACTGTGGGGATGTTTTTCAGCGGCAGAGACTGGGAGACTAGGCAGGATCGAGGGAAAGATGAACGGAGCAAAGTACAGAAAGATCCTTGATGAAAACCTGCTCCAGAACACTCATCACCTCAGACTGGGGCGAAGGTTCACCTTCCAACAGGACAATGAACCTAAGCACACAGCCAAGACAAAGCAGGAGTGGCTTCGGGACAAGTCTCTGAATGTCCTTGAGTGGCCCAGCCAGAGCCCGAACCAGATCGAACATCTCTGGAGAGACCTGATAATAGCTGTGCTGTGATGCTCCTCATCCAACCAGACAGAGCTTGAGACGATCTGCAGAGAAGAATGGGAGAAACTCCCCAAATACAGGTGTGCCAAGCTTGTAGCGTCATACCCAAGAAGACTTGATGATGTAATCGCTGCCAAAGGTGCTTAAACAAAGAACTGAGTAAAGGTAAATGTGATATTTCAGTTTTTTGTTGTTGTAATAAATGTACAACATTTTCTAAAAACCTGTTTTGCTTTGTCATTATGGGGTATTGTGTGTAGATTGATGAGGGAAAAAAACGATTTAATCAATTTTGGAATAAGGCTGTAACGTAATGAAAAACGTAATAAAAAATATTTTCCAAATGCACTGTAGGTAGTGCATATGCCAAGACCTCATTTTCTATTTAATTCCTCACTCTCTAGGAGCCATGTGAGAAAATGTGTGCTTGAAGCATATGATGGTTATAACATTATACAGTTGAACTTTTGACCCCTATGATGATAAAGACACGGCTCTCTGCAGGAGATAGTTAGTGTGTTAAATATAACACCATGAACATATTGCAGTCTGCCTACTGTGTTGTTCATGGTTTATGTATCTTACAATTGTCTGTGTAGAGAAGGCTATATATTATAAGACACCTTCAGCTCAACCAATATAAATGGTTAATTTCAAAACCTCTGTCCCGAGTTTTACAGTATTACATGCGTGTAATTTACTGATACTAATTTTTATATCCTCTCTGGTTCAGGGACTAGTTCTACTTGTGAGGAGCTCAAACATGAAATAAAGCATCAATGGTCTAATTTATACACCATCAACCCTCTTACCATACATTTGATTTGTGAGTGAGCACAAGAGATTGCAGAGAGAGAGCACATCCTTTAAAGATAATATTGCTTTTGTCATTCTATCTGTTGAGTTGTTCAGGTCCAATGCAGTCAACAAATCAGGGTTATGAGCTTTAGAAGAACTATAGAGGGGGGCTATAGAGAGATGCTATGAAAGCAGCACACCAATTGAACAAGGATGTGATGATATTGCATATTTACGACTGGCAGCATGCTGGCGGCTCATTGTTCAGGACTGTTAGTCTACCTGGTCAGAGGGAGAGGCATTGTTGTCAGACATATTTGGACGTCAGTCATATTTGACTCACTATTACAGATGAATGCAATTACTGTATGACCTGAGATGACCCACAGTTTCATGCTCTTATTTTTGTTGGTGTGTGTCTTTTAATGTATTGTTGTGTATGTACTGATACAATTACATATCCCCTTATTGGATTAATAAAGTCATATATTATCTTATCTTGGTATCCATCTTTAAATCTACATGAATAAGCTGCTGAGCATATTGGTGGTAGCCAAGGTTGGAGTTCAGTTAATTCAGATTGAAATATCCTGCTTACAGGTGTGTCATTAGTATATTATGTGTAAATGAATGTCCTCACACAAGGCACCATGTATGTAGTGAATGTTCCTATTTATTAGGATGGTAGGATTTTTTAAAAATCTAATAGGGCACCAGTCACACATCCTGCAAGCACAGGGGCATACATTTACATTTTAGTAGTCCAGATTGATTTACAGGAGCAATTAGGGTTAAGTGTCTTGCTCAAGGGCACAGCGACAATTTTTTCACCTTGTTGGCTCTGGGATTCGAATCAGTGACCTTGCGGTTACTGTCCCAACGCTCTTAACCGGTAGACTACTTGCCGCCTACAAACTAGCTCCTTTTTGTGGGAGAGGAAAAGAGGAGAGGAAAAGAGGAAAAGAGACAATGAGATGAACAGCATGTTGAGTTCACCTGGCCAGTGCCCCATCACTCCAAACCTGAGTTAGCATGTGTTGTTCAGCTGGTTTAGCATGTTAAACAGTCACAGGTCACTTCACCCTTTCTCCCTCTACATTGATGTGACAGTGACAAATACGTTCAGAATTGGGAGCCACCTGCCAATCACTTCCCTGGAGGATAAGGGTTGCAGGTGTCGGTTGGAGAAAAATGTATGGGTGTAAATTGTGTTTTGATTTGGCTTTGTCCCAAATGGCACCATATTCCCTTAGAGCCTGTTCACCAAATGGCACCCTAAGCCCTACTCCCCCACAGGGCTCTGGTCAAAAGTATTACAATATATAGGGAAGTGGGTACCATTTGGAACACAGCCTGTGTTTTACCTTGCCACAAGTGTTTATAACTGTCTGGAGAAGATATGAAACCTACTGTATGAAAGCACATTCATGGTTGTTTGTTTGTTTGTTGGCTTTGTGCAAGAGAGAGAAAAGCGAACGTCTGTTTAATGTCTTATGCATGTATATAGGGACATGAACTCACTTTAAATGAACACCAAGGTGGAGTGTGTCCTTCTGTTTGCGTTATTTCATTGCACCAACTCCAATCAATGGCTCACACTCCTTCCAATTTAACTGGCTCCCCTTAAATGTTTAATCAATCTATTAATCTGTTAATGTCAACACCAGGGAGGCAAACTAGCCCACAAGATCTGGACGTGTTTAGAATGCAGAGGACTGAATGGCTGGGCTGGGAACATCCTCTCATATCCTCTCTATGCCAACTCTGTGACTGCCTCCTGGCTGCCCCCTGCATACATATGGCTGTGCACACACATGTGCATGCATGCTGACACACACACACACACACACACACACACACACACACACACACACACACACACACACACACACACAAACACACACCCCACCATATAAATCTCAGCTCGTTAATCATTTAGGGGAAGCAATTTGCAGAGCACCTGTCCCAAGCAGGAGGCTATTAGGGCCTTCAATGAGAGGAGCAAGCAGCTCTAATGACTGGCTGAGTGGAGTTTATTTGAAGACATAGGAGGTATCCCAAATGTAACCCTATTCCCTATGTAGTTCACTACTTTTGGTAAAAGAGTAGTGCACTATACAGCGAATAGGGTACCATTTGGAATACACCACACATTGGTTTCTATGGCACACGTAGCAGGGAAGGCTAACTATACAATACTGTACTGTACTTTTTAGCAGAGTCCATTTTGTTCCAATAGGATGTGGAATGGTTGTTGTGTGTTTTGTGTGTGTGTATTTTTCCAGTTGATAGGGTCTACCTGGGCATGATTCTGGAGGAGGGAGTGGGTAATCATAATTGTGATTAATATGATGCTTCTGTAGGTAGCAGTGTTACACAGAATACACGAGAGGATTGGCCCTAGTGTGGTCAGCTGACAGTGACTATTGAGCAGGCACCATAGGGCTCTGGTCAAAAGTTGTGCACTATATAGGGAACAGGGGAATATTTCGGATGGACACAATATGTAGACCCTCAGCTTTTATAATACACTGAATCAATAATATACAACAGAAGCAAACAACCCGCTTTCATAACTTTCCTGTTCAGTTTCTGACAGTGATAGGCTATGTAAAGTTAACATGATCAATGCACACACCTGATTTTTTAAATGTATGCAAAGGTTTTCCATATTTAGTTAACGTCACTTCTCACAAAGGCAGCATTGTGCTTGCACCACATCAGGGACCAGACATTTCGTCAATAATTGAAAAATGTGCTTGCCATTCAATTAATTGCCTTGAAAAGAACAGTCATATTCTCTCTCGCCTTCAGATTCTCATTAACGATTCCAGTCTTCTCCTGGGAGGATTTTACACCTGAAATGGCTGTCTGTCACTTTTCTGTCCCCACACACACACACGCACACACACACACGCACACGCACACACACACACTGTCTGTCACTTTCCTGTTCACCATAGATTTCAGGGTGAGCCCAGGGGACTGTGGTGCTGCAGACTGAGCATCCCCATCCCTGTGTTCATTGTACAGTAGGAGCCTGGCCAAGGACATGGACCATCAATATTATTCTGTCATCCAAACCGATAGTGACACACCAATGCTGAATCACCATGACTGTGAATGGGGCCCAAGTTTTGTCAGACACTTTTGAATCACTATCTTTCCACTCTGAATACGAATAGCCTCTGTGGCTCCTCTGATAATGGCAACACAGGACCATTTGTACGTAGCTGGCATTTTCCAGAGTATGGCACAAACTACTGGAAGTGTTGTGGAGAAACACACAGCATGCATCAGTCAGCTATATGACTGATATAGCCACATAGCCATAAGTCCTACGTAGTGTCCCAAATGGCACTCTATTCCCTACGTAGTGCACACGTTTTTAACAGAGCCACACACTATATAGGGAATAAGATTCCATTTGGGACGTAACCCTAGAGACAAATAATTCTCAGAGTAAATTTGTCTATAACACTACATGTTAATGTTTTTTTTTGTTTTTTTTTTGTTTTTTTTTAGGGGGAAGATCAGCTTTAATATTGCAGATAGATTGTAACTTCCATCAATGTAATTGTCTGCATCACTTCCAATCCCCCATGTTTTTTCCCCTTGCAAATATATACATACATACATACATACATACATACATACATACATACATACATACATACATACATACATATATACACATACATATACATTTCCTTTTTTTTAAATATACAGTGGGAGAAAAAGTATTTGATACACTGCCGATTTTGCAGGTTTTCCTACTTACAAAGCATGTAGAGGTCCGTACATTTGATCATATGTACACTTAAACTGTGAGAGACGGAATCTAAAACAAAAATCCAGAAAATCACATTGTATGATTTTTAAGTAATTAATTTGCATTTTATTGCATGGCATAAGTATTTGATCACCTACCAACCAGTAAGAATTCCGGCTCTCACAGACCTTTGTTTTTCTTTAAGAAGCCCTCCTGTTCTCCACTCATTACCTGTATTAACTGCACCTGTTTGAACTCGTTACCTGTATAAAAGACACCTGTCCACACACTCAATCAAACAGACTCCAACCTCTCCACAATGGCCAAGACCAGAGAGCTGTGTAAGGACATCAGGAATACAATTGTAGACCTGCACAAGGCTGGGATGGGCTACAGGACAATAGGCAAGCAGCTTGGTGAGAAGGCAACAACTGTTGGCACAATTATTAGAAAATGGAAGAAGTTCAAGATGACGGTCAATCACCCTCGGTCTGGGGCTCCATGCAAGATCTCACCTCGTGGGGCATCAATGATCATGAGGAAGGTGAGGGATCAGCCCAGAACTACACGGCAGGACCTGGTCAATGACCTGAAGAGAGCTAGGACCACAGTCTCAAAGAAAACCATTAGTAACACACTACGCCGTCATGGATTAAAATCTTGCAGCGCACGCAAGGTCCCCCTGCTCTAGCCAGCGCATGTCCAGGCCCGTCTGAAGTTTGCCAATGACCATCTGGATGATCCAGAGGAGGAATGGGAGAAGGTCATGTGGTCTGATGAGACAAAAATTGTCATGAACCCTGCGTCCTGAGTCGGTTCCTGCCTGTGTTGCCGTTTTTCTGCTCTGAATCTCCTGTTTCCTGAAGGTTATTGAACGCTCCCTGCCTGGTTGCCGGGCGACGTTGCTAGGCGGGAGATCTCCCGATTACCCACACCTGCATCTCATCAGCGATCTGCACACCTGGTCCTGATCATCACCCTTCATAAGCTCTGACCTGACATCCATTCCCTGCCGGATCGTTAGCCATGAACAGTATGTTTGTCAGCGTATCAGCCTCTGAGTTACTAGCGTTAGTTTTGTTGTTTTGCACCTTGTTGGCTTGCCGTGTACTTACCTCCGTTTGTTTCTATCTACAGTCATTCTCCCGGAACCTTCACCCAACCCCTGCCTGGTTGTCGGCGGCTGCCGAGCCATCATTGGATCTGCCACTTCACCTCCACCAACTCATCTTCGCCACCCGCTCTGTCCCCTGGATTATTCTGCATCGTTTTTTGAATCTGTTAATAAATACTCACCTTCGTTCAACTCACCTTGTCCTGGTCTGCTTCTGGGTTCTGGCTTAGAAAACCGTGACAGAACGATCCGGCCAGAAATGAACCCAGCGGACCTGGACTCTGTTCGCCATGCCATTACCCATCAGGAAAGGATGTTGGGACAACACAGCACGGCGCTACAGGAGATAGCGTTGTCAGTTAGGAACTTTTCGACCAGTCTGACGAAGATCCAGGCTCAGCTCAGGTTGCCGGTGGAGAATCCACCACCAGTTTCACCCCTTTCGCCTACCGCTTCTGGAGCTGTGCCCTTCCGTGAGCCCAAGGTTCCGACTCCTGATAAGTATGAAGGGGATTTGGGAAGATGCCGTTCCTTTCTTATGCAGTGTGGATTAGTGTTCGATCTACAGCCCCACTCGTACGCCACAGACAAGGCTAGGATAGCCTTTGTGATTGAATTGCTGCGTGGTAGAGCCCTGGAGTGGGCTTCAGCCGTGTGGGAACGACAGGACACCTGCATGGCGTCATACCAGGAGTTCACGGCAGAGATGAGGAAGCTGTTTGACCATCCAGTCCGAGGTAAGGACGCAGCTAAGCGCCTGTTCTCTCTTCGCCAAGGAGCTCGCAGCGGAATGAGAGTGGGTGGAATGAGGAGTCACTGCAAGCGGCCTTTTATCAGGGGTTGTCGGAGCAACTCAAGGATGAGCTGATCTCCTACCCGGAGCCTAGTGACCTGGACAGTTTGGTAGCTTTGTCTATTCGGGTGGATAACAGAGTCCGAGAGAGAGGGAGGGAGAAGCAATGGGGCCCGTCCAATCAATCAGCTTCTCGGTTCCCAGTCGGGATTACCGGAAGCCATTGAAGCTACCGTAGTCTGGCACGTATCACGATGAGGACTGAACCGGTTAGGATGCTGTTGTCAGGGAATCATTCTGAGGTTCTCATTCTTCATTCTGCCTTCTCCCCATGTTCCTCTGGTCCTTGGATACCCCTGGCTGAAGGAACACAATCCCTCGTTCGATTGGGTGACTGGCAAGGTAACTAGTTGGAGCATTGATTGTCATGCTAACTGCCTCAAGACTGCCTGTTCCCATTCTGTTCCCAGTCAGGTCATTGAGGCTAACCCCCAGATTTGTCCCTGGTTCCCGAAACATATCACGAGTTGGGGGGAAGTGTTCAGTAAGCAGAGGGCTCTGTCACTCCCTCCCCACCGACCATATGATTGTGCCATAGACCTGTTCCCTGGGGCTGCCTATCCCAAGGGACGGTTATACAGCATCTCCCGACCTGAACGTGAAGCTTTGGAGACCTACATCAAGGAGTCCCTAGCTGCTGGTCTCATTCGTCCTCGTCATCACCCCTGGGGGCAGGATTCTTCTTTGTGGGTAAGAAGGATGGCTCTCTTCGACCGTGTATTGATTATCGGGGGTTGAATGATATCACGGTCAAGAACAAGTATCCCCTGCCCTTGATGAGCTCTGCTTTCGACTCCTTACAGGGTGCTACTGTGTTCACCAAGCTGGACCTACGCAATGCGTATCACCTGGTCCGGATCAGAGAGGGGGACGAGTGGTTGACGGGTTTCAATACACCGATGGGTCACTTCGAGTATCAGGTGATGCCGTTTGGACTGACCAATGCTCCAGCAGTGTTCCAGAGTATGGTGAATGACGTCCTGAGAGATATGATCGGTCTTTTTGTGTTTGTTTACCTGGATGACATTCTTATCTTCTCGAAGGAACCTTCCAGCCACGTCCAGCATGTCAAGCAGGTTCTGCAGCGATTGTTGGAGAATCGCCTGTTCGTGAAGGCCGAGAAGTGTGAATTTCACGCCCACACTACATCCTTCCTCGGGTACATCATCTCCAGGGGAGAGATTAGGATGGACCAGGAGAAGGTTAGGGCGGTTCTGGATTGGGCCCAGCCCGGTACGAGATTGCAGCTCCAGAGGTTTCTGGGGTTTGCGAATTTCTATCGCAGATTCATCCGGGATTACAGCCGTGTGGCCGCTCCTTTAACTGCCCTGACTTCCAGTACCAGGACCTTCAGTTGGAATCCTGATGCGGACCGAGCTTTCCTGGATTTGAAGAGGCGATTCACCAATGCACCGATTCTCTCTCAACCTGACACGGGTCGTTAGTTCGTCGTTGAAGTGGATGCGTCTGATGTGGGGGTTGGCGCCATCCTGTCCCAGCGATGCTCCACTGACGGTAAACTCCATCCCTGCGCCTACTACTCTCGTCGTCTTTCGTCTGCGGAGAGGAACTACGATGTGGGTAACCGGGAGCTTCTCGCGGTGAAGCTTGCCTTGGAGGAGTGGCGCCACTGGTTGGAGGGGGCGGAGCAACCGTTTATTGTCTGGACTGACCACAAGAATCTTGCTTACGTGCAATCGGCTAGACGTCTCAACTCCCGTCAGGCCAGGTGGGCTTTGTTTTTCGGACGCTTTAATTTTTCCCTGACGTTCCGACCTGGGTCTATGAACGGCAAGGCGGACGCCTTGTCCCGGATGTTCTCCAAGACGGAGGAGAGTGGGGCCAAGACCGAGACGATTCTTCCCCGGAACTGTGTCGTGGGAGCAGTTATGTGGAGGATTGAGGAGGAGGTTATGGCGGCCCTTCGGACGCAGCCCGGTCCCGGTAACGGTCCACCCGGTCGGTTGTTTGTGCCTGAGTCGGTTCGTTCTGCTGTCCTCCAATGGTCCCACGCCAGCAAGATGGCTTGTCACCCTGGCGTGGCTCGGACGATGGCGTTACTTCGCAGACGACTTTGGTGGCCTGCCATGGGAGAAGATACTCGGAGGTTTGTTGCTGCCTGTCCAGTGTGTGCGCAGAATAAGAGTGCCAATCGGCCCAGCTCTGGACTTCTTCACCCCCTCCCTATTCCCCGGTGACCATGGTCGCATCTGGCCCTGGACTTTGTCACTGGGTTGCCCTCTTCTGAGGGGAACACGGTCATTCTGACTATCGTGGACAGATTCAGCAAGTTCGCCCACTTTGTGCCCATTTCCAAGCTTCCCTCTGCCTCTGAGACGTCCGAGATCCTGGTTAGGGAGGTTTTCAGGGTCCACGGGTTGCCCAGTGACATAGTTTCCGACCGTGGTCCTCAGTTTACCTCTGCTGTCTGGAAGTCCTTCTGTTTGGCCATTGGAGCTACAGTCAGTCTCACATCTGGTTTTCACCCCCAATCTAATGGTCAGGCGGAGAGAGCCAACCAGAAGATGGAATCCACGCTACGCTGCCTTGTGCAAGTGCAACATAGCTTCAGCTTGTAAATCAGCTAGAAAGATGTGTCGGCATCGAGTAATTGTCTCTGGCCCCCTCCCAGTTAGGGGAAGTGACGAGCTCTACAGCAGAGTCTCAGCACTTAATCGCTGGTTGAAAACTGTTTTCTGCCCCTCCCAAAAGATAACATTTGTGGATAATTGGCCCTCTTTCTGGGACTCACCCACAAACAGGACCAAGCCTGACCTGCTGAGGAGTGACGGACTCCATCCTAGCTGGAGGGGTGCTCTCCTCTTATCTACCAACATAGATAGGGCTCTAACTCCTCTAGCCCCACAGTGAAATAGGGTGCAGGCCAGGCAGCAGGCTGTTAGCCAACCTGCCAGCTTAGTGGAGTCTGCCAATAGCACAGTCAGTGTAGTCAGCTCAGCCATACCCATTGAGACTGTGTCTGTGCCTCGACCTAGGTTGGGCAAAACTAAACATGGCGGTGTTCACCCTAGCAATCTTATTAGGATAAAGACCTCCTCCATTCCTGCCATTATTGAAAGAGATCGTGATACCTCACATCTCAAAATAGGGTTACTTAATGTTAGATCCCTCACTTCAAAGGCAGTCATAGTCAATGAACTAATCACTGATCATAATCTCGATGTGATTGGCCTGACTGAAACATGGCTTAAGCCTGATGAATTTGCTGTGTTAAATGAGGCCTCACCTCCTGGTTACACTAGTGACCATATTCCCGTGCATCCCGCAAAGGCGGAGGTGTTGCTAACATTTACGATAGCAAATTTCAATTTACAAAAAAAAAATGGCGTTTTCATCTTTTGAGCTTCTAGTCATGAAATCTATGCAGCCTACTCAATCACTTTTTATAGCTACTGTTTACAGGCCTCCTGGGCCATATACAGCGTTCCTCTCTGAGTTTCCTGAATTCCTATCAGACCTTGTAGTCATAGCAGATCATATTCTAATTTTTGGTGATTTTAATATTCACATGGAGAAGTCCACAGACCCACTCCAAAAGTCTTTCGGAGCCATTATCGACTCAGTGGGTTTTGTCCAACATGTCTCTGGACCTACTCACTGCCACAGTCATACTCTGGACCTAGTTTTGTCCCATGGAATAAATGTTGTAGATCTTAATGTTTTTCCACAAAATCCTGGACTATCGGACCACCATTTTATTACATTTGCAATCGCAACAAATAATCTGCTCAGACCCCAACCAAGGAGCATCAAAAGTCGTGCTATAAATTCTCAAACAACACAAAAATTCATTGATGCCCTTCCAGACTCCTTCTGCCTACCCAAGGACGTCAGAGGACAAAAATCAGTTAACCACTTAACTGAGGAACTCAATTTAACCTTGCGCAATACCCTAGATGCAGTTGCACCCTAAAAACGAAAAACATTTGTCATAAGAAACTAGCTCCCTGGTATACAGAAAATACCCGAGCTTTGAAGCAAGCTTCCAGGAAATTGGAACGGAAATGGCGCCACACCAAACTGGAAGTCTTCCAACTAGCTTGGAAAGACAGTACCGTGCAGTACCGAAGAGCCCTCACTGCTGCTCGATCATCCTACTTTTCCAACTTAATTGAGGAAAATAAGAACAATCCAAAATTTCTTTTTGATACTGTTGCAAAGCTAACTAAAAAGCAGCATTCCCCAAGAGAGGATGGCTTTCACTTCAGCAGTGATAAATTCATGAACTTCTTTGAGGAAAAGATCATGACCATTAGAAAGCAAATTACGGACTCCTCTTTGAATCTGCGTATTCCTCCAGGGCTTAGCTGTCCTGGATCTGCACAGACTCTGCGAGGGCCTGGGATCGGGAGAGACACTTAAGTGTTTTAGTACTATATCTCTTGACACAATGATGAAAATAATCATGGCCTCTAAACCTTCAAGCTGCATACTGGATCCTATTCCTACTAAACTGCTGAAGGAGCTGCTTCCTGTGCTTGGCCCTCCTATGTTGAACATAATAAACAGCTCTCTATCCACCGGATGTGTACCAAACTCACTAAAAGTGGCAGTGATAAAGCCTCTCTTGAAAAAGCCAAACCTTGACCCGGAAAATATAAAAAACTATCGGCCTATATCGAATCTTCCATTCCTCTCAAAAATTTTAGAAAAAGCTGTTGCGCAGCAACTCACTGCCTTTCTGAAGACAAACAATGTATACGAAATGCTTCAGTCTGGTTTTAGACCCCATCATAGCACTGAGACTGCACTTGTGAAGGTGGTAAATGACCTTTTAATGGCGTCAGACCGAGGCTCTGCATCTGTCCTCGTGCTACTAGACCTTAGTGCTGCCTTTGACACCATCGATCACCACATTCTTTTGGAGAGACTGGAAACCCAAATTGGTCTACACGGACAAGTTCTGGCCTGGTTTAGATCCTACCTGTCGGAAAGATATCAGTTTGTCTCTGTGAATGGTCTGTCCTCCGACAAATCAACTGTACATTTCGGTGTTCCTCAAGGTTCCGTTTTAGGACCACTATTGTTTTCACTATATATTTTACCTCTTGGGGATGTTATTCGAAAACATAATGTTAACTTTCACTGCTATGCGGATGACACACAGCTGTACATTTCAATGAAACATGGTGAAGCCCCAAAATTGCCCTCGCTAGAAGCCTGTGTTTCAGACATAAGGAAGTGGATGGCTGAAAACTTTTTTACTTTTAAACTCGGACAAAACAGAGATGCTTGTTCTAGGTCCCAAGAAACAAAGAGATCTTCTGTTAAATCTGACAATTCATCTAGATGGTTGTAAAGTCGTCTCAAATAAAACTGTGAAGGACCTCGGTGTTACTCTTGACCCTGATCTCTCTTTTGACGAACATATCAAGACTGTTTCAAGGACAGCTTTTTTCCATCTACGTAACATTGCAAAAATCAGAAATTTTCTGTCCAAAAATGATGCAGAAAAATTAATCCATGCATTTGTTACTTCTAGGTTAGACTACTGCAATGCTCTATTTTCCGGCTACCCGGATAAAGCACTAAATAAACTTCAGTTAGTGCTAAATACGGCTGCTAGAATCCTGACTAGAACCAAGAAATTTGATCATATTACTCCAGTGCTAGCTTCCCTACACTGGCTTCCTGTTAAGGCAAGGGCTGATTTCAAGGTTTTACTGTTAACCTATAAAGCATTACATGGGCTTGCTCCTACCTATCTTTCCGAGTTGGTCCTGCCGTACATACCAATACGTACGCTACGGTCACAAGACGCAGGCCTCCTAATTGTCCCTAGAATTTCTAAGCAAACAGCGGGAGGCAGGGCTTTCTCCTATAGATCTCCATTTTTATGGAACAGTCTGCCTACCCATGTGAGAGACGCAGACTCGGTCTCAACCTTTAAGTCTTTACTGAAGACTTATCTCTTCAGTAGGTCATATGATTGAGTGTAGTCTGGCCCAGGAGTGTGAAGGTGAACGGAAAGGCTGGAGCAACGAACAGCCCTTGCTGTCTCTGCCGGGCCGGTTCCCCTCTCCACTGGGGTTCTCTGCCTCTAACCCTGTTGCAGGGGCTGAGTCACTGGCTTGCTGGTGCTCTTTCATGCCGTCCCTGGGAGGGGTGCGTCACTTGAGTGGGTTGAGTTACTGACGTGATCTTCCTGTCTGGGTTGGCGCCCCCCTTGGTTTGTGCTGTGGTGGAGACCTCTGTGGGCTATACTCGGCCTTGTCTCAGGATTGTAAGTTGGTGGTTGGGGATATCCCTCTAGTGGTGCGGGGGCTGTGCTTTGGCGGAGTGGGTGGGGTTATATCCTTCCTGTTTGGCCCTGTCCGGGGTTTCTTCGGATGGGGCCACAGTGTCTCCGGACCGCTCCTGTCTCAGCCTCCAGTATTTATGCTGCAGTAGTTTATGTGTCGGGGGCTGGGGTTAGTTGGTTATACCTGGAGTACTTCTCCTGTCTTATCCAGTGTCCTGTGTGAATTTAAGTATGCTCTCTCTAATTCTCTCGTTCTCTCTTTCTCTCTGAGAACCTGAGCCCTAGGACCATACGTCAGGACTACCGGGCATGATGACACCTTGCTGTCCCCAGTCCGCCTGGCCTTGCTGCTATTCCAGTTTCAACTGTTCTGCCTGCGGCTACGAAACCCCTACCTGTCCCAGACCTGCTGTTTTCAACTCTTTAATGATCGGCTATGAAAAGCCAACTGAGAGACCTGAGCCCTAGGACCATACGTCGGGACTACCGGCCGTGGTGACTCCTTGCTGTCCCCAGTCCGCCTGGCCTTGCTGCTATTCCAGTTTCAACTGTTCTGCCTGCGGTTATGGAACCCCTACCTGTCCCAGACCTGCTGTTTTCAACTCTTAATGATCGGCTATGAAAAGCCAACTGAGATTTATTCCTGATTATTATTTGACCATGCTTGTCACTTATGAACATTTTTGAACATCTTGGCATGGTTCTGTTATAATCTCCACCCGGCACAGCCAGAAGAGGACTGGCCACCCCTCATAGCCTGGTTCCTCTCTAGGTTTCTTCCTAGGCTTTCGCCTTTCTAGGGAGTTTTTCCTAGCCACCGTGCTTCTACACCTGCATTACTAGCTGTTTGGGGTTTTAGGCTGGGTTTCTGTACAGCACTTCGAGATATTAGCTGATGTAAGAAGGGCTATATAAAATAAAATTGATTGATTGATTGATTGTCTCCTCCAACCCCACCTCCTGGGTCTCTCAGTTGCCTTGGGTTGAGTATGCCCACAATACTCTCCCTACATCTGCCACTGGGATGTCTCCCTTCCAGTGCCTGTATGGCTACCAACCTCCCTTGTTTCCTTCTCAGGAGAAGGATCTCTCAGTGCCCTCTGTTCAGGCCCACATTCGTCGTTGCCACCGGACCTGGCATCGGGCCAGAAAGGCCCTCCTTAGAGTTTCTGACCGGTATCAGCTCCAGGCGAATCGTCGCCGATTCCCGCCCCCCACCTATACCATCGGAGATAGGGTCTGGTTGGCTACACGGGATCTTCCTCTGCGGACTGAGTCTAAGAAACTGTCACCGAAGTTCATTGGTCCGTTTGTGGTGGAGAAAGTGATCAATCCTGTTGCGGTTCGACTCAAGTTACCTAGAACGCTCAGAGTCCCCGGGGGCGGGGTTTCCAGTATCTCGTGGACTGGGAGGGGTATGGTCCTGAAGAGAGGAGTTGGATTCCTCGGCGTCAGATCCTTGATGCTGACCTCCATCGTGACTTCTACCGCCTCCATCCTGGCGCTCCGGGTAGTCCGCCCGGTGGCGTTCGTCGGAGGGGGGGTACTGTCATGAACCCTGCGTCCTGAGTCGGTTCCTGCCTGTGTTGCCGTTTTTCTGCTCTGAATCTCCTGTTTCCTGAAGGTTCTTGAACGCTCCCTGCCTGGTTGCCGGGCGACGTTGCTAGGCGGGAGATCTCCCGAATACCCGCACCTGCATCTCATCAGCGATCTGCACTCCTGGTCCTGATCATCACCCTTCATAAGCTCTGACCTGACATCCATTCCCTGCCGGATCGTTAGCCATGAACAGTATGTTTGTCAGCGTATCAGCCTCTGAGTTACTAGCGTTAGTTTTGTTGTTTTGCACCTTGTTGGCTTGCCGTGTACTTACCTCTGTTTGTTTCTATCTACAGTCATTCTCCCGGAACCTTCACCCAACCCCTGCCTGGTTGTTGGCGGCTGCCGAGCCATCATTGGATCTGCCACTTCACCTCCACCAACTCATCTCCGCCACCCGCTCTGTCCCCTGGATTATTCTGCATCGTTTTTTGAATCTGTTAATAAATACTCACCTTCGTTCAACTCACCTTGTCCTGGTCTGCTTCTGGGTTCTGGCTTAGAAAACCGTGACAAAAATAGAGCTTTTTGGTCTAAACTCCACTCACAGTGTTTGGAGGAAGAAGAAGGATGAGTACAACCCCAAGAACACCATCCCAACTGTGAAGCATGGAGGTGGAAACATCATTCTTTGGGGATGCTTTTCTGCAAAGGGGACAGAACGACTGCACCGTATTGAGGGGAGGATGGATGGGGCCATGTATCACGAGATCTTGGCCAACAACCTCCTTCCCTCAGTAAGAGCATTGAAGATGGGTCGTGGCTGGGTCTTCCAGCATGACAACGACCCGAAACACACAGCCAGGGCAAGTCTCCAGACCTGAACCCAATAGAAATCCTTTGGAGGGAGCTGAAAGTCCGTATTGCCCAGCGACAGCCCCGAAACCTGAAGGATCTGGAGAAGGTCTGCATGGAGGAGTTGGCCAAAATCCCTGCTGCAGTGTGTGAAAACCTGGTCAAGACCTACAGGAAACGTATGATCTCTGTAATTGCAAACAAAGGTCTCTGTACCAAATATTAAGTTCTGCTTTTCTGATGTATCAAATACTTATGTCATGCAATAAAATGCAAATTAATTACTTAAAAATCATACAATGTGATTTTCTGGATTTTTTCCAAAAACAAGCTACAAATGGACAGTACCAAACCAAATGATCTAATGATTCTGTCTCTTCGCAGCAAAATCTCCAGAGCTGGGAAGATTGTATCCCCCATATAAATAACATTCTATTGGTAGCAAGAATTTTATACAATAATTTAAATTGTAAAATTATATGTTTTGAATCCGGCGTCGTTTTGCGTATCAGTTCATAAACACTATGCCATGGAATCGGTACGTCAAAAATCTCTTCCCAACTATTTTGCAATCTATATGGGACGGCTGTCAATCCTTTGGTCCTTAAATGAAACTGGTATACTTTGTTATTTATCACAGTTTTCTTTAACCAATTATGTTCTTTAATGCAAGGCCTTACATTGTCTTTACAGACAAGTTCCTTACATTTTCCTCCTACCACTTTCCTCTTCCATTTTTGCGGTAATGCTGCAATTATTTGGTTGTAATTTGGGTAGAGCAGACATTTCCATATGTTTTTGTTAGCTGCATGTGCGACATAATTCCACCAGTCCTAAAGATGACATCATTTACGAAGATTATACCTTTTTTAAACATTTTGTCAAAAAAAAATGTTTTCTATCAATTAGTATATTTGAGTTTAACCACAATATGTGTTGCATTATTTGTTCTGTCGTTTCTGGAGGATTAAAATAGTGATATTTGGGAGATTATTTCCTCTTCAAATAACTGAAAGTGTGAGGTTGTAATCCGAATAATTAGTCCCCTGTAGCTCAGTTGGTAGAGCATGGTGCTTGCAACGCCAGGGTTGTGGGTTTGATTCCCACGGGGGGCCAGTATGAAAATGTATGCACTCACTAACTGTAAGTCGCTCTGGATAAGAGCGTCTGCTAAATGACTAAAATTGAATAAAGGGAAAAAGGCTATTCTAGAACATTAGGTGAGACAATCTTACTAATTTGCTAGAGAACCAGTTCGGATTTAAGTATGACTTTTGTATGACTGAAGCTTTTAGTGATAAGTCTAATGCTTTAATATTTAATAATTTCTGTCCTCCGAATTCATATTCATTATATAAATAGGCCCGTTTAATTTTGTCTGGCTTGCCGTTCCAAACAAAATGGCGGCAGGTAGCTTAGTGGTTAAGAGCGTTGTGCCAGTAACCGAAAGGTCACTGGTTCTAATCCCAGAGTCGACTAGGTGAAAAATCTGTCAATGTGCCCTTGAGCAAGGCACTTAACCCTAATTGCTCCTGTAAGTCGCTCTGGATAAGAGCGTCTGCTAAATGACAAAAAAATAAATAATATATATATTTTTTTTTCTCATATAATTTAAAAAACTGTTCGCTAGGCGTAGGCAAGACCATAAGCAAATAGGTAAACTGGGATAATACTAAAGAGTTAATAAAGGTGATTTTTCCACAAATTGACAGGTATTTACCTTTCCATGGTAGCAAGATCTTATCTATTTTTGCTAACTTTCTATTAAAATGTATTGGAGTGAGATCATTTATTTCATTTGGGATATGTATTCTGAGTATATCCACATCACCATCAGACCATTTTATTGGTAATCTACATGGTAATGTAACATTTTTATTTTTTAGTGATCCAATACGTAATATAGTACATTTGTCATAATTTGGTTGTATTCCAGAGAAGTTAGAGAATGTATCTAGATCCTCTATGAGGCTGTGGAGGGATTCAAGTTGTGGATTTAAAAGAAAACATGAATCATCAGCGTACAGTGACACCTTTGTTTTTAAGCCCTGGATTTCTAATCCTTTGATATTATTGTTGGATCTGATCTTAATAGCTAACATCTCGATGGTCATAATAAATAGATATGCAGATAGTAGACAACCTTGTTTAACTCCTCGTGACAGACAAACTTTCGGAGAAATAGCCATTATTTACTATTTTACACCTATACATGATTTTAACCCATTTTATAAGAGATTCTCCAAAATTGAAATGTTCCAGGCATTTATATATAAACCCCAGTCGTACTTTATCAAATGCCTTTTCAAAGTCTGCTATGAATAGCAGGCCTGGTTTCCCAGATTTTTCATAGTGTTCTATTGTTTCCAATACTTGCCTTATATTATCTCCAATGTATCTTCCATGTAAAAAAAACCTGTCTGGTTAGAATGAATAATGTCCGACAATACATTTTCAATTCTATGAGCTATACATTTTGGTAGAATTTTTGCATCACAAAAATTCAATTTTTTAAATGGACTGGATCTTTGTATTTTCCACTTGTATCCTGTTTCAGTAATAATGAGATCAGACCTTATTCTTGAGTGTCTGATAATCTAACATTTACATAGGATTAGTTAAAACATGCTAATAACGGTCCTCTGAGTATATCAAAAAAGGTTTGGTATATCTCGACTGGTATGCCATCCAACCCTGGAGTTTTCCCAGACTTAAAGTCTTTAATTGCATCCAGAAGTTCCTCCTCTGTTATTTCACCTTCACATGAGTCTTTCTGTATGGCTGTTAATTTTACATTATCAATAGAAAAAAGATCTCTACAATTAGCTTCAGTTAGAGGAGATGGAGGCGACTGAAACGAAAACATATGCTTATAGTACTTTGTTTCCTACTTCAAAATATAATTTGGTGAATCATGTGTGACTCCGTCATTTGTAACCAGTTTCAGTAAATTCTTTTTGGTAGCATTCCTTTGCTGAAGATTAAAAAATAATTTTGTGCATTATTTGCTTTATTTTTTATAATATATTACACTTGATATTTCTTGAATAAGTTTCTCCAATTCTTTTTGTTTTTCCTCTAATTTATTCTGAGCCTACATGTTAATATGTTGATAATATGTTGTTACTACCGTTTACTGTGTAGTTACAAAGGTGTAAGGGTAGCTTTACCATCTTAGTTAAATGTCATCTACGTTATTGTGATACATTTTGTGGTTTTGTGGTGCTATGGTTACGTTTGTGGGGGTACACTATCATGTTTGTCTGAATTCATCACAGATTCCATCTCTTTGGATATCCCTACATGTACATGCATCCTCATTTCATTACGTTCTTTACAGAGAATCTGATTAGGAGACATGGTTGCCATGCTGAATTTCTCTCCAGTACTGAGAAGCTTAGTCACCATAAATGTTTCCTAGTCCCCCAGGATACAAATGAATGGACAACAGAGAGATAGACAGAGAGAGAGAGAGAAAGAGAGAGAGAGACTTTACAGTGAAATGCTTGCTTACGAGCCCTTCCCAATGATGCAGAGATGGAGGGAGAGAGAGTTAACAAGATACTTATACTCTTTCTTTACCAATCATACAACAAACACAAAACGATTACTTCTGAGCTTTCCCTCCTTATACGACACACTATGCTTAGGTTCATGAGTTGAAGCGTAGCACAGCGGTCTGGCGTACTGTCAGAAAGGCCTTCGCAATAACAAGACATTAACATTCCAGTTGACATTTAGTTATCATAGCTGGGTAAATAAAGATAGCATTTGCATAATGGTGAAAAAGCCCGGAGTAAAGGGATGAAACCACTTATTGAAGAGCAGGTTTGTTTTCTTTATCTTTTCCATCGACTGTCTGAATACGTTTTTGTCCAATTTCCAATGTTTACTTTGTTTTGTAAAGGTTTTTGTAAAAGTTTTTGTTGTTGTTGCATTGCCCCCAAACTGCCACAATTTTTAAAGGCACATTTGTCTGGAGGGGCATCTTTATAATAAGGCAAAAATATTTTCGAAAAATGGAAAACCTGAATAAAATGTGATTCAAATTGTGTAGATCATAGTGTTTTTCTGTGCTGCAAATGTTTCTGTGCAGTACATGTTTCTGTGCAGTAAATGTTTCTGTGCTGCACATGTTTCTCTGCTGCACATGTTTCTGTGCTGCACATGTTTCTGTGCTGTAAATGTTTCTGTGCTGTAATGTTTCTGTGCTGCACATGTTTCTGTGCTGTAAATGTTTCTGTGCTACACATGTTTCTGTGCTGTAAATGTTTCTGTGCTGCACATGCCAATTACATGCAAACCAGGTTAGTTTATTGATGTTACTGACCGTGTTCTTGCTCTCATCGACAGGCTTCTAACAGGGCTGTCTGCACACGCACACACACACACACACATACACATCCCTGCTGGTTTCACAGCAGACTAGAGCATCATGTTGTCTATCTGTGTTCCTCTATTCTGATCCTCACCCAGGCTTCCTCTTCAATGTCTGATTGGAACACTAGGGGAATCACTGAGAGGACTGTCAACAGAACTAGAATGATCATCCTCTTTCTATGGAACTGTCACTCAGGTCATTGTTACAAACAGGATCCATGATTTCCCAGTGGTATCAGTAGCGCCAGGTACAATGTTCTGCAAAATGACAGACCAACACCATTAATCCACAACATGTATTTATGGTGCTTGGAATTGCCTTTCGGTGTTTTATAGATGGAGGGACTTTAGAATGTATAGAACTTAACTAGTTTGTTGATATGTGAAGACAAACTTCTAGGGCTGTGTCACTGATGGTGTTGGTTGGTAATAGCAGTGGTGCTATAACATCGTTCAGTCATTTCCAGGTTGATGTGTTCAGGTGGTAAACTGAACCGATTACCATTACCAGAAAGAGATCATGAATATTACACCAAAGTTCATTTCAACACACATTGTTTACAATGTTTTTGCTCTGGGGAGGCTGGCACTCAACATCATGTTAAGTAGACATCTGACGTTTTGTATTTCAGGTCAAAGCCTGGAGGTTGTTAGGCCTATATAAAGATAGCAAATATCAATGAAATATAAATATGTTACTTTTGTTTGTTTTATGTGATAAAAACATCTTATGAAAAGTCACATAAGCCCTGTAGGTTTGTTTTGAGCCAGCATAAATGTCACGGTTTCGGCCGAGGCTGCTCCTCCTCCTTGTTCGGGCAGGCTTCGGCGGTCGTCGTCCCCGGAGTACTAGCTGCCACCGTTCGATGTTTCATGTTTGTTTGGTTTTGTCTGTTTGTACACCTGTCCCTTGTTAGTGTTTGATTTTGTTTCCCATTTAGTTATCGTGTGTTGGGGCAGGTGTTATGTGTGATTGTTATGTCAGCTGTTGCTGTTGATGGTTTTTCCTCTCTCGTGTTGTTTGTGTCGAGAGTCCGCACTGCGTGCGCCTTTTCTTGTTTTACGCACTGTTGTGTGTGTGCGTAATTTGTTCATGCCTCCCGGTTGGGTTGGCTATTCACCTGTTTGGAGTTACTATTTTGGATTACTAAAGTCTGTTGACGAACACCCTTGTTCATGCGCTTGATTCCCTGCACCACATCCACACTCAGCGTTCTGACAGAATCACACATCACACCATGGAATCAGCAGGAGCAACCGCGCCAACAGAGATCATGGAGGACCGTCTTCGTGGGCAGGAGGACAGGATCAACCAGATCGGTCACGCCCTGGATCGGGTGATGAACACTCTCCACCGATGGGAAAGCAGAGGGGTACCCACACCCCCACCTACCGGACCATCCCCATCGGTCAGTCCTCCTGTCCACCTTCCGGAAACCAGTGGGATTCGGCTCTCGCTCCCGAGGGCGTACGACGGCTCCGCTGCCGGGTGTCAAGGGTTCCTGCTGCAAGTGGAGCTCTACCTCGCCACCGTACACCCGGCGCCCTCGGGACACGAGAGCGTCTCCGCCCTCATCTCCTGTCTCACCGGCAAGGCGTTGGAGTGGGCCAACGCCGAATGGAGGAGAATGGACGCCGCTACCATTACCTATGCGGAGTTCTCCCGCCGCTTCCGTGCCGTGTTTGACCATCCACCAGAAGGGAAGGCGGCGGGGGAGCGTCTGTTCTACCTCCGACAGGGGATGAGGAGCGCCCAGGATTTTGCTCTGGAGTTCCGGACTCTAGCGGCAGATGCAGGGTGGAATGAGCGGGCCCTCATAGACCACTTCCGCTGCAGCCTCCGGGAGGACGTCCAGAGAGAGTTGGCGTGCAGGGATACCACGTTGTCGTTTGACCAACTGGTCGACATGGCCATTCGGCTGGACACCCTCATCGCCACCCGTGGACGTCCCGGGTGGGGGTCGCCCATTTCACCCTCCAGCACCTCCGAGCCGAGCCCTATGGAGCTCGGGGGTGCTGGCGCTAGAGAACGGAGGAGTAGGAACCCGAGGGGGGCCGTTCCCTGCACTAACTGTGGCCGTGGAGGGCACACCGCGGCTAGGTGTTGGGGAAGGTCCCCCGGTGGAGGTGAAGGCAGGCCACGCATTGGGGAGTCCCCCAGGTGAGTAGGCGCCCTACTTACCCAGAGCTTTCTGTCGTTCACATAACCTTGCCTGTTTGTTTTCCACAGGTTGCACCTCGTTCCCAGCATAAGGCGCTAGTAGATTCAGGCGCAGCTGGGAATTTTGTAGATCGCCAGTTCTGTGTAGAGTTAGGGATTCCTCTCCTTCCCGTTGATAAGCCTTTCCCTGTACATGCCCTAGATAGCCGTCCGTTAGGATCTGGGTTGATTAGGGAGGTCACAGCGCCCCTTAAGATGGTGGCGCAGGGGGGTCATGAGGAGACGATTCAGCTCTATCTGATTGACTCTCCTGCGTATCCGGTGGTGCTGGGGCTTCGCTGGTTGATTACCCATGACCCTACTATTTCGTGGCGAGAGAAAGCTCTTAAAGGGTGGTCTGCTCAGTGTGAGGGGCTGTGTCTGGGTGTTTCCATAGGGGCGACCTCGGTGGAAAGTCCGAATCTAATGCCAGCACTGCATATTCCCCCCGAGTATGAGGATTTGAAACTGGTGTTTAGTAAGACTAGGGCGGCGCAACTGCCGCCTCATAGACAGGGGGATTGTGCGATAGATCTCCAGTCAGGAGCAGCCCTCCCGCGGAGCCATGTGTATCCCTTGTCTCAAGAGGAGAGGAAGGCAATGGAAACTTACATCGCCGAGTCTCTGAGACAGGGATACATACGGGCCTCCACTTCACCCGCTTCCTCAAGCTTCTTTTTTGTGAAGAAAAAAGATGGAGGTCTGCGCCCGTGTATTGATTACCGCGGTCTCAATCAGATTACGGTGAAGTACAGCTATCCACTCCCTCTGATTGCGACTATGACGGAGTCATTACACGGTGCTCAGTTCTTCACAAAATTGGATCTCAGGAGCGCATATAACTTGGTGCGCATTAGAGAGGGCGATGAATGGAAGACAGCGTTTAGCACGACCTCCGGACATTACGAGTATCTCGTCATGCCATATGGGTTAATGAATGCTCCCTCAGTCTTCCAATCCTTCGTCAATGAGATTTTCCGGGACATGCAGGGACAGGGAGTAGTCGTGTACATAGACGATATTCTGGTGTACAGTTCTACCCGAGCAGAGCATGTAGCCCTGGTGTGCCGAGTGTTGAGGAGGCTGTTGGAGCATGACCTATATGTCAAGGCAGAGAAATGTCTGTTCTTTCAGAAGTCGGTCTCCTTTTTTGGGTTATCAGTTGTCTGCGTCAGGGGTGAAGATGGAGGTTGACCGGGTGTCAGCTGTGCGTAATTGGCAAACCCCAACCACTGTGAAAGAGGTGCAACAGTTCTTGGGTTTTGCGAATTATTACCGGAGGTTTATCCGGGGGTTTTGGACAGGTGGCAGCTCCCATAACGTCTCTGTTGAAGGGGGGTCCGGTGCGCTTGCGGTGGTCAGCTGAGGCGGACAGGGCTTTTGGGAAACTGAAGGACCTGTTTACCTCAGCGCCGGTGTTGGCGCATCCGGATCCCGCTTTACCTTTCCAGGTAGAGGTAGACGCGTCCCGAGGCCGGTATTGGGGCCGTTCTCTCACAACGGTCTGGCACACCACCCAAACTCCGCCCCTGTGCTTTTTATTCTAAGAAGCTCCAGTCCGGCGGAGCGGAATTATGACGTAGGGGACAGGGAGCTGTTAGCCGTGGTACAGGCCCTAAAGGTGTGGAGGCATTGGCTTGAGGGGGCTCAACACCCTTTCCTCATTCTAACTGACCACCGTAACCTGGAATACATCCGGGCAGCTAGGAGACTGAATCCTCGCCAGGCCCACTGGACTATGTTTCTAGCCCGGTTTGTGTTTAAAATCACTTACATCCCTGGGTCCCAGAACGGGAAGGCAGATGCCCTGTCTCGGCGGTATGACACGGAGGAGAGGTCCGTTGAGCCCACTCCCATACTACCAAAGTCTTGTCTGGTTGCACCGGTGGTATGGGAGGTCGATGCCGATATCGAGCGGGCGTTACACACCGACCCAAGTCCTCCACAGTGTCCAGTGGGTCGGACGTACGTTCCGCTCGAGGTACGCGATCGCCTCATTTATTGGGCTCATACGTCCCCCTCCTCTGGACATCCAGGTATAAGCCGGACAGTTCACTGCCTTAGCACTAAGTACTGGTGGCCAACGTTAGCCAGGGATGTGAGGATTTATGTCTCCTCCTGTTCGGTGTGTGCCCAGTGTAAGGCGCCCAGACATTTGCCCAGGGGTAAGCTACAACCCCTGCCCGTTCCACAACGACCCTGGTCCCACCTCTCGGTGGATTTTGTTACAGACCTTCCCCCCTCACAGTGGAATACTACCATCCTGGTCGTTGTGGATCGGTTCTCGAAGGCCTGTCGTCTCCTTCCCATGCCGGGTCTACCTACTGCCCTACGCTGAGGCTCTGTTTACCCATGTCTTCCGGCATTACGGGGTACCCGAGGATATAGTGTCTGATCGAGGCCCCCAGTTCACCTCCAGAGTGTGGAGAGCGTTTATGGAACGGTTGGGGGTTTCGGTGAGCCTTACCTCGGGTTACCACCCGGAGAGTAATGGGCAGGTTGAACGTGTTAACCAGGATGTGGGTAGGTTTCTGAGGTCTTATTGCCAGGGCCGGCCGGAGGAGTGGGCGAGATACGTTCCTTGGGCCAAGATGGCACAGAACTCTCTCCGCCACTCCTCCACCCAACTAACCCCTTTCCAGTGTGTGTTAGGGTACCAGCCGGTTCTGGCACCTTGGCACGAGAGCCAGATCGAGGCCCCTGCGGTGGATGAGTGGGTGCGGTGCTCGGAGGAGACATGGAATGCTGCCCACGTTCATCTGCAGCGGGCCATCCGTCGGCATAAGACGAGCGCCGATCTCCACCGCAGTGAGGGGCCTGTGTACGCACCTGGAGATCGAGTCTGGCTCTCGACCAGAAACCTGCCCCCTCCGCCTGCCCTGCCGGAAGCTGGGTCGGCGGTTTGTGGGGCCATTCAAAGTCCTGAGGAGGTTGAACGAGGTGTGTTACAGGTTAGAACTGCCTATTGATTACAGGAATATTAACCCCTCGTTCCATGTGTCTCTCCTCAGGCCGGTGGTAGCTGGTCCACTCCAGGACTATGAGATAGAAGAGACTCCTCCGCCCCCGATGGACATCGAGGGGGCTCCGGCGTACACTGTGAGGTCCATCCTTGATTCGAGACGCCGGATGGGGGGTCTCCAATATCTCGTGGAGTGGGAGGGGTACGGCCCGGAGGAGCGGTGCTGGGTGCCGAGGAGGGACATATTAGACCAGTCCCTGCTGACCGAGTTCCATCGGGGTCATCCTACGCGCCCTGCTCCGCGTCGTCCTGGTCGTCCCCGAGGCCGGGATCGGCGCACGGCTCAAGGGGGGGGGTACTGTCACGGTTTCGGCTGAGGCTGCTCCTCCTCCTTGTTCGGGCAGGCTTCGGCGGTCGTCGTCCCCGGAGTACTAGCTGCCACCGTTCGATGTTTCATGTTTGTTTGGTTTTGTCTGTTTGTACACCTGTCCCTTGTTAGTGTTTGATTTTGTTTCCTATTTAGTTATCGTGTGTTGGGGCAGGTGTTATGTGTGATTGTTATGTCAGCTGTTGCTGTTGATGGTTTTTCTCTCTCGTGTTGTTTGTGTCGAGAGTCCGCACTGCGTGCGCCTTTTCTTGTTTTACGCACTGTTGTGTGTGTGCGTAATTTGTTCATGCCTCCCGGTTGGGTTGGCTATTCACCTGTTTGGAGTTACTATTTTGGATTACTAAAGTCTGTTGACGAACACCCTTGTTCCTGCGCTTGATTCCCTGCACCACATCCACACTCAGCGTTCTGACAATAAACAAACGTACACATACACCCACATACACACCCACACACGCGCGCATACACACACACGCGCACACACGCACACGCACACACACACACACACACACATCCCCCCACCCATCCACAGCCTGCATCTGATACTGTATATCCCCCATCTCTCCCCCTATAGTTTCTACCTCACCAGGTGATGGAGGAGGGACCTGGGTGTAATCCGATGAGATCTGACAGCTCCTCACCTTTCACAGCAAGCAGTAATTAGTAGTCTATTCACTTTCAATTTGTTGAGCTACAAATCAATGGCTGTGTTCAATGCTGCTAACATTTGTCTTCAGGGCACTCTGGTGCTGTGACACGTTTTTATCTGGAAACACTTATTCCTGGTAAAGACTGAGGGGAATGTAAATGTCTATCTGAGATATAACAAGCCTTAGCTCATCAATATGTGCTGTTTGTATAAATTGGTGACTTAATGTCACGCCCTGACGTATGGAACTCTTGTTTGTGGAGTCAGGGTGTGTGAATCTATGTGATGTTTTCTATGTTTAGGATCTAGAGTTGTGTTTCTATGTTTGGCCGGGTGTGATTCCCAATCAGAGACAGCTGTCACTCGTTGTCTCTGATTGGAGATCATACTTAAGTAGCCTGTTTGCCTACCTTAGTTGTGGGATCTTGTTCCGTGTTAGGCTTGTATGTGTTTAGCCTGAGGACTTCACGTTATGTTGTTTATTGTTTTGTTGTATGTTTATTTGAGTTAAATAAACATGTACGCTTTTCTCGTTGCACCTTGGTCTGACCCGTCTCTCAACGAACGTGACACTTAAATGCAAACGCTTTAATATGCCTTATTGTTGCGAAGAGAAACTGAAAATACCAGCCTTCCTCTGTTGCCAACTGTTACCCACTGGGCACACACTGGTTGAATCAATGTTGTTTCCAACGTGGAATAGACATTGCATTGACGTCTGTGCCCAGTGGGTAAGTACAAATGGTGTTATTGTTTTTCTGTTATAGTGTACATCCACATTTGATTGTTTGATTGTTCTTTGTGGTAGTTTGCTATTTAGTTTTTATGCATTTTCTATACAAGATTCAGCTAAATTAAAATCTGAAACACTACTGTAGTTGTGGCAAGTTGTCATATTTTATCTCCCGAAGTGTTGTGTTGAGGAACATCCTCCCTTTTCTCTTAACTCAGCGCTGTTGTTTGTGCCCTTCTACCCTTTCTCCCTCCTTCCCTCTCTCTTCCTCCCTCTCTCTTCCTCCCTCACTCTAGACCAATCACCCATTCTGTCACACAGGATTTCACTTGACCCTTTTGTTCATTGAGGTTAGACCGGCCTGAGTGTTAAAATCAATTTCCCAACCGCTTCCTTCCATTACCCACCATACTCTGGCCTCTGTGACCTACAGTACAAAGCATCCCAGGCCATGTCAGGTGACAGAGCTCTTAAATGGCAGCCACCCAGGTTGGACTTTTCTTTGACGGATGAGGAAACTCATTTCTGCATGGTTACGATTGGTTCTCAGACCTCTCCTCAGGAACTCCCAGACATTTCACAATTTTGTTGTAGCCCTGAACTAGCTCGCCTGATTCATCTATTGAAGGACTTGATGATTAATTGAGAAATTAAATCTGGTTTGCTAATTGTGGAATTGATTAAATACATGGAATGGCTGGGGGTGCCCGAGGAAAGGTTTGAGAACTACTGTGCTAGAGACTGTAGGTCAAGGGTTGGCCACTGCAACAACTAGCAGAGATGAGTAAACAAATTGGTTGGATGTGGAGATGTACTAACAACCACTGTAGAATCAACATTGTATTGTATGTTGTTGCATAGCATTTTAGGTATTGCTTTGTATTGTTACACTACCACGTACCATGCTGCAATTTCAGTCAACACATTATTTTACACAAGGAGTTGTCTCAATCTACAGTATTTGAGAGAGCAAGAGAGAGAGCGAGAGCGAGAGAGAGAGAGAGAGAGAGAGCGAGAGAGAGAGAGAGAGAGAGCAAGAGAGAGAGAGAGCAAGAGAGAGAGCAAGAGAGAGAGAGAGCAAGAGAGAGAGAGAGAGAGAGAGAGAGAGAGAATTCTAATCCTGTGACGTGGAGAATAGAGTTTTCCAGGGAGGTGAAGTTTAATTTGCCCGTTGAGACCCAGGGTTTCTCCCAGCCCGCTGTGACTGATAGGCTGTGTCACCGGCAAAGGGCAGAAGGATAAGTGAAGTTGCCTTGCAGTGTAATGGAGGTCATAAAATGTAAAATAGCTCAGTGATGCATTTACTGCTGTCCATAAAATAATACTCCACACAGAGTTGCTGCATGTAGTGGTGATGTACGGTCTGGGTCTCTCTCTGCCAGTGGTCCAAAAACCACTCTCCTCGTCATTAAAGGAGTTTAGAATGTGGCAGGAACTTTATGGAGTAATATGTGTGGTTGAGTCACAACAAGCCTACAGTATTTGAATGTTTAAATGATTCTGTCATACATTATCATCATCCTCATCATTATCTTCATCATCATCTTCTTCTTTCAGTTAGTATGACTGGTGGGTGTTACAATGACAAACTGTCCCTCACTCCTCCCAACCCCAAAAGTGCAGATCTACGTCCCCCAACAATCTTCAGTTGACATTAAATGTTTGTTTTTAAATCAATGTTTTATTTTCTAGACAACATAGTGCCATGGTAATGAAAAGGGGCTGACTCCATTATAGTGTGCTTTATTTTCATTAACACAGTTGGTGCAGTGAGTGTCATTGTAATGAGAATGAATGGTCTGGTCTGTGGAAGGGGCAGGATGCTGCTGGTCAGCATGCACCCCAGCATGCACCCCCAAATGGCACCCTATTCCCTATATAGTGCACTACTTTTCCCCAAAGCCCTTTGGGCCCTGGTCAAAGTAGTGAACTATATAGGGTATAGGGTGCTATTTGGGATGCACACACAGTTTTCTCTTCTACAACGTCCACACAATGTCCACACTCTGTCTCAGTCAATGCTATGTTCAAGTAGAGATCATCTTTAGGACCATTTGTCTCTGTATAGTCATTCCAGGTCATAGCTATTTCCACTTGTTATGTGTTGCAGCCATTTGGACATACAGTAGGTCATTTCAGCCATAGGGCTGTCACTGTCAGTGATGATGAACATGTAAACCACTACAAATTCAAAACGAAGAACCCTTTCTCAAACCCCAGTTACAAATTCTACTAAGAGATTATTATTCAGATACCGCGTGTGAGGAGAAACAAAACATTAACCCAGTGGTTTTGATTTCCACCTCCTTGCTGTAGAGTAACCTTTTTAACTGAAATAACATAATTATTTTATTTTAGCAATGGAATTGCATGCGTATGGAAACATGAATTTCAAGGTGCGGTGATGCACAACCTTCCAAAACACTATTTACTTGTGTATATGAACTTATGTTTGTACAGAATCATTGACTGTTTCTTGACTGCTCTACAGTGGACAGAAAGTGACAGACATATGCTTCAGGTGCATAATCTGCTTCGGGTGTTTGAAGCTACTACTTTTAATAATTCATTTCTTTTGTAGCATTTATGGGAAATCAGATATAAAATATATTTGTACAAACTACGAAAGATTATACGACAGAAAATGGCCAAATTTCATTGCCTATAGCCTCGACAGGAAGAGTGATACTCCCCACCCTACAGTATGCACTGTAGTGGTTCTAATACCCATAACAGTGTCCTGACTGTCATGATAAGACAGCAATTCCGCATTTTACAGACAAGCAGCACTTTGTTATTCCGCTTTGATCACTCTGCAGGGGCTGTCGCACTGCCAAGAGGGTTTATATGTCCTGCCTGCTGTTGTTGTTGTTGTTGTTGTTTTTATTTCTGTGATGATTATATGGCAGTACCCATTTGAAGGTGCAATCTTACAGCTTGTTCAATTAAAAACAAATAATAATTTCCTGATGTAGTCTAATCGTGCTGGGGATCCTTTTACCTCTGTTCAGTAGTGGTGCATGGGTAAAATCACCGGGGAAGCCAAGACAGGAGAAAAAAAGCCATATTACAACCTATGTGATGTGATAATTGCGTTGTTTGCTCTACAACCTGTTAGTTCATATGCCTTGAGACCATGATATACTGTATGATATTATGATGAATGATATTGCTAAGATTTGGAAAACAAGCAGTCAGTTGTCTGCTCTATATACAGAAACAAACAACATTAGGATATCTTAAACCATTTTGGAAATATAGACTTGTAAACACACAGATAATATAGGCGGATCATTTCTTTGTCAGTGGGCAAACGTACAAAATCAGCAGGGGATCAAATACTTTTTTCCCTCACTGTATAGGCCTAAGGTCGAGACAACAAGAAGACAGTGGCAGAATAAATTCAACCACACCTTTGTTTCATCACAAAACCGGAGAGCAACATCTGTCTGGTGAAGTCCACAAAACATATTGCATGTAACAAACAGTTGCATGACCTACAGCATGGTCAAGCAAGTTAATGTTTCCGTCATTTTCAGACTGCTAAACAACTATTGATTTAGAACCATGGTGTCACGCCCTGGCCTTGAGAGCCCGATTTTCTTTAGTTGGTTTGGTCAGGGTGTGAATTTCTATGTGTAAGATCTAGATATTGTAGATCTATGTTGGCCGGGTGTGGTTCCAAATCAGAGGCAGCTGTCGATCGTTGTCTCTGATTGGGGATCATACTTAGGCAGCCATGTTGCCTACCTATGTTGTGGGATCTTGTTTCTGTGTGTTTGATGTTAGCCTTTAGGATTTCACGTTACGTTGCTTTTGTTGTTTTGTTCTGTGTTTATTTAATAAACGAACATGTACGCATACCACGCTGCACCTAGGTCCAATCCTGTACTCAACGAACGTGACACATGGAGAGTTCACACAAAGAAAACAGGTGCTGCCTCCACCATTCCAGCACCATTTCAACATAATCTAATCACCTATGCTTAGTGTAATACAGTGACAACTAAAATATACCAAAAAATCGATTTAGTCCAATCAACATAAGCTAAATATGATGTGGCTTTCCATGATACTGATTTATGCGTGTGTGTTTGGTGTGTGTGTGCAAGTAGAAAAAACATGTTGACTCACCCTACTTGTAGATTCATGCCAATGCCATCCTCCTCTTTCATGTTGCATAAACGTTCTATGACTCTGTCATTCAGTACACGCTTGTAGTTTTTGTTGTCCTAGGCTACCTGGCTAAAATGCTTGCTCCCTAGCCTAACTTCATTTCATGGGCAACGATGCCCCAGGCCAGGCCAGCTAGTTAACATTAGCCTAACGTTACTACATCTAGCTACATGTTGAGCTTCCATCCTCTCAGGCCAGGGGCACAATGTATACATTTATGGTTGGATCAGAATCACTGTTATAATCATTGGCCAGCACAGAGAATTAAGTAAAACCACAAGCCCAAATTCCTATCTCCATCCATAGCTAATTTAGGAAAGGGACGATTTTAGCTAGCTAGCTATCCACCAGAGGACAACGACACAACGGGATGTAACAATTCAAGTTTTCTGTCAATGACGTTTGGCTTCCAATGTGATGTGATTGGTCTGAAGTCAAATCCAAACTGGCTTCCTTTTGAGACTTTTTTTTGGTGCGCCAGGACTGTTCACAGCTGAGCTCACTCAGTTTAGCTCAACGCTGATTGGCTATTATTTTATAATCGTTTATAGGTCAAGGGAGGCCAAATGCTTGCTGGCTTCCCTTGCGTTCAATGCTATGAGCGGCAACAATGTCATACTCTTTTTGACCAGACAGCACAGATAGGCTACACATACAGAGACAGAGGGGTGCTGTTTCGTTCGCTTGGATGCTTTCTCTGGTGAGATACATTTTGCCTCTTGCCAATTGAAGGGAATTTATGAAACACAGGGAGACAAAAGATACATTATTTGGTATGTTTTTTATTTTTTATTTTTTATACACACCACCTGAGGTCTGGAGAGAGGGGAGAGGGGCTCTATGTCTGTCCCTGTTATCTGGTGTGGTCAGGGCCTGGTGCTGCTGTCGAATCCTCTGGGGAGAGCTTGTTACGGAGTCTAGTTGATAGGTAATCGACTAGTTGGACTGTTCCCCAGACTCCACGCGTAGGGATTTGTACAAGGCTTAACAAGGCTATTGAACTGAACATTGGTGTCTGTCTTTATTCCTTAATCCAACATATCATACAGAAACATGGTATCAGAAGTGGCTCGGAAAACACACGTTTGTTATTTTTGTAGCTAAGTACAGTATAGGCGCAGTTACGTTCCATATGCGAACACAAGCCGTTTCCTACTCACAACACTGATCAACTCGTGTTAGCTGGCTAGCTAGCATCACTACCTACCTCCATGACTGAAGACAAAGAAATCTCCTATTCCATTGCTATGGCAGCGAACATTCCGCCACCAAATCACATGGTTCTCACAGGGGACTGGAATACTAATTGGGACAACTTCAGGGATGAATTCGAGGACTATGCGCTGGCGACCGGTCTACATGAGAAACCCAACGAGGTACAAGCGGCAACTCTGAGGAGTTTAATGGGCAGCGAATGCAGGCATATCTACCGGCACAATCTCACCCTCACGGCACGACAACAGTGTGATGCAAAGGCTATATTGGATGCATTGGGGAATTACTTCAAACCCGCCAGAAACGTAATTTACGAGCGGTTCGTTTTCGAAGCTGCAAACAGGAAGAGGGTGAGTCAGTACACAACTTTGTAACCCGTTTGAGAGAGAAATCCGCCACTTGTGAATACGGGGGATTGAAAGATGAACTGATTCGTGACAAAATAGTACTGGGAATTGCAAATGAGAATACGCGCCGGCGTCTACTGAGAGAGAGAGGCTTAACATTAGTAACTGCCATCGAAATGTGCCGCACTGCTGAAGTCACTGACATGAGAATGAGAGCAATGGAAACGGAAACCCCACGCTCCGACGTTGATACTGTTCACGCTGTTGCTAGGCAGACATTCAGACAAAACCAATCGAGGCAGAGTAATTCACCACGAACGGTGAACACAGAGAGCCCCGTAGCATGTAAATACTGTGGGAATACACACACACGTGGCAAAGAGCACTGCCCGGCCTATGGAAAACCATGCAGAGCTTGTGGAACTAATAATCACTTTGCAAAAGTGTGTCTCAAAAGCAAAAGAAGGGTGAGTGAGGGCAAGATTCACTGTGTTGATGATGTTACTCAATGTTCAGAGCTGAACAGTGAAAGTGACATTTACATGCATGAATCCATTGGGGCTGTACACTCAAGAGGGAAGAAATGGTTTGTGACACTACGATTACACAACAAGCAACAACAATGTCAACTGGATTCGGGTGCTACATGCAACGTAATGAGCTACAAAGACAAAATCAATCTGGCACCTGACACACATCTATTTCCCAGCGATACTAGACTAAAGCTGTACTCAGGAGAACTAATGAGCTCTATGGGCACCTTTGAGACCGAATGTGTTATTCGGGGACGCAAACACAAGCTGGAGTTCGAGATTGTGAAAACCAGTCAAAATCCTCTCCTCTCAGGCTCTACATGCGAACGCCTGGGACTGATGCAGTTCACTGTACCAAATGACCTGCACATTGTGGATCATGTCCAGCATGGACCCCTGTCCAAAGAACAACTACTCAGCAGATATGACGATGTATTCAACATGCCCGTTGAATCAGTGCCTGGGGAGGTACACTTTGAAGTGGATGAGAGCATTACTCCAGTCCAGTGTGCTCCTCGCAATGTGCCCATTGCAATGAAAGTGGCTGTGAAGGCCCAGCTGGACAAGTACGAGGCCGATGGCCACATGACATCTGTGACTGAACC
The DNA here is from genome assembly GCF_020615455.1 of Coregonus clupeaformis. NCBI lineage: Eukaryota > Metazoa > Chordata > Actinopteri > Salmoniformes > Salmonidae > Coregonus > Coregonus clupeaformis. The sequence goes on from NC_059214.1 coordinate 36,923,152, forward strand.
AACTGACTGGATCAGCAATATGGTCATAGTGAAAAAACCAGAGAAGCTGAGGGTCTGCATCGACCCAAAGCATCTGAACCAAGCACTGAAACGATCCCACTACATCATGCCGACACTAGAGGATGTCCTCTATAAGCTTCCCAAGGCCAGGATTTTCACCTTGGTGGATGCCCGAGATGCATTCCTTCAATGCAAGCTGGACGAAGAAAGCAGCTTCATGACTACCTTCTGGACCCCCTGGGGTCGGAAACGCTGGCTCAAGCTCCCGTTTGGTGTCTCAGTGGCGCCTGAGGTATACCAACGCAAGCAGCACGAGTTACTGGCTGGGCTCAAGGGCATTGAACCCATCGCCGATGATATCCTGATCGTAGGCTGTGGTGAAACAGACGAAGAAGCAGAACGCGACCACGATGTGAAGCTCCTGGCACTGATGGAGCGCTGCCGATCAGTTAAGCTTCGTCTTGGCCTGAAGAAGCTGCAGTTCAAGGTGAAAGACGTCCACTTCCATGGCCACATTCTCTCGGCAAAAGGCCTGAAGCCGGACCCAGACAAGGTCCAAGCGATCCTCGACATGCCAAACCCGTCTGATGCAAAAGGAGTACAGCGTCTCATCGGCTTTGCAAACTATCTTGCAAAGTTCATGCCACACCTATCAGCAGTCTGTGAGCCTCTGCGCCGGTTGCTGGACAAAGACACACCATGGCACTGGCTACCCAAGCACGAGGCCGCAGTGCAGGAGATGAAATCTCTGGCTTCATCCATGCCAGTGTTGCGCTACTACGACGTCACGAAGCCTGTCACAATCCAGAGCGACTCTAGCCAAAGGGGACTTGGATGCTGCCTTATGCAGGAAGGCCAGCCCGTTGCGTTTGCCTCGAGAGCGCTCACCCCCACCGAACAAAACTATGCACAAATTGAGAAAGAGTGCCTCAGCATCGTCTTCTCCTGCCAGCGATTCCATCACTTCTTATATGGTCGAGAGCTGGTCACCGCTGAAACTGACCACAAACCACTCATTGCCATATTCAGTAAACCTCTCCTCAACGCGCCCAAGAGGCTTCAAAGTATGCTCCTGACTCTGCAAAACTACAGCCTGAAGGTCATTTACAAGCCAGGACCTGAGATGTACATCAGCGACACACTGAGCAGGGCAACAGCACAATGTACAGGTAGAGGCACTGCCTATCAGCGGCAGGCCATCTGCTCGCTACAGCAGGAACAACAAGATGTTCAACAGATCAATCAGGCAGACTACTTAAACGTGACAGATCACCGCCTAGCCCAGATCAGGCAACATACTGACAAGGACGAACACCTACAGTCACTGAAGTCCATGGCTCTAGCAGGTTGGCCATATCTGAAAGAGGAGACACCTTTCACAGTGAGAGAATACTGGACCTTTCGAGATGAGATCAGTGTGCAAAATGGCGTCTTGTTCAGAGGTCAGAAGGTCATTATTCCCAAATCACTACGTCCAGAGATGCTTACCCGCATACACTCCAGTCACGTCGGAGGTGACGCATGCTACCGTCAGGCTCGTGAAACATTATACTGGCCAAACATGCAAGCAGAAATTAAAGACTTTGTCAGCAACTGTACCACATGCAACGAGTACGCTCATGAACAGCAAAAGGAAACCATGATGTCACACGAACTGCCCACAAGGGCCTGGCAAATCATCAGCATGGACTTATTCAGCCACAGACAAAAGGACTATCTTCTCCTCGTTGATCATTACTCTGACTTTTGGGGAAATTGAACTGCTCCCTGACTTGTCCGCAGAGACGGTCATAAAGCGCTGCAAGGCGCAGTTTGCAAGGCAAGGTCAGCCTGACAAGGTAATCACGGACAATGGCCCACAATTCACTGCACAGTTCAAGCGTTTCGCCTCAGAATGGGAGTTTGACCACGTGACCTCCTCTCCAAGACACCCAAAAGCAAATGGCAAGGCAGAATCAGCTGTCAAGATTGCAAAAAACCTGTTAAGCAGGGCCTTGCGCGACAGCAACGACCCATGGAAAGCGATCTTACAGTGGAGGAACACACCCACCGAAAACATGGACAGCAGCCCAGCACAACGCCTTCTGTCCAGACGTCTGAAGACTACTATCCCCGTAGCTAACAAGCTACTTGAGCCCTGCGTCATGGTTGGCGTCACGGACAAACTGCGTCACAGAAAGCAGCTCGCTAAGTGCTTCTACGACCGGACTGCTCGAGACCTACCAGAGCTGGAGGTGGGTGAAACTATAAGGATGAAACCGCTGCCGGGAGACCACACAGGACTTTGGAGGCTGGGCACATGCCTACAGAGAGTTGCACCACGTTCTTACCTGGTGGATGTTGGTGGCTCCCTCTATCGTCGCAATCGGGTGGATCTGCGCGTAGCAGAGCAGACAAACCAGAACATGCCATACACTCACTTAGATGAGCTGGATCACAGTCCAGGCCTAAGGGTAAGGGGTGCAGAATTGAGACATGAGCCAACTGAAGGTGAAGCTTCTACCCCACCAAACTCTCAAGCTCGTGGCCCTAATCCTACCCCTGTCAGAGCCAATACTTACTCACGGGTGGGTCGGCTGTGCAAGCCACCGGACAGGCTTACTCTGTAAGCAAGAGACTTAACTTGTTGTCTGTTAATTTAAAAAAAAATATTTCAAAAAATAAAGAAAAATAAAAAAATAAAAATAAAAAAGGAAGATGACAGCTGAAGTAAAAAGAAATTGTCATGCTTTTCAATTGTTATGACTTGACTGTTAAGAACGCAATGTTATGCCGTTATGTTTGCACTTTCTATTGAAAAGGATGATGTTACGGAGTCTAGTTGATAGGTAATCGACTAGTTGGACTGTTCCCCAGACTCCACGCGTAGGGATTTGTACAAGGCTTAACAAGGCTATTGAACTGAACATTGGTGTCTGTCTTTATTCCTTAATCCAACATATCATACAGAAACAGAGCTGTCTGGCAGTCACCTTCTCTGTGGAGACAAGAGGGACACAGTGACCGTGGAGCATGACCGAACTAAGAGGGACTGTCTCTAGTGGGTACAGTGGGTTTGCATCGCTCCACCTCCCCAAGTCCCCAATCTGTCCTCCCTGAGCTCCTCAGGTGGAGTGTTAAAATATTATGTTAAATGTTTTTTGTACTGTGCATGATCAGACCCTCGCCACCCTGTGTGGTCACTGATATGTGTCTTTCTGAAATTCTATGATGACTGTGTCTTGTATGTGTGAGCCAGAAGCAGTTTGATGTGTTCGATTGTACTTTCTGCACAACTGTACTTCCAAAAGTATGTGGACACCTGCTCGTCGAACATCTCATTCCAAAATCATGGGCATTAATATGGAGTTGGTCCCCACCTTTGCTGGCATATCAGCCTCCACTCTTCTGGGAAGGCTTTCCACTAGATGTTGGAACATTGCTGCAGGTACTTGCTTCCATTTAGCCAGATAAGGGGGCAGGATGGTGGGGGCGGTATGGTTCTCCCTTCGAGTTAGTTAGATAAAACTCCAGTGGAAACTTCAAACTGAACCCTCTTCAGTCATTCAGCATGAAACAAATGTTTTGGGGGAAATTATCCTCTCTCTCTTTTCAACCAAATTAAAATGATGTGAGAGGAAAATAGGTCAGCTGTTGCCTAGGACAGAAAACTATCACGATCATGCAGCTCGGTCCCTCTTCTTTTTTGGCTGGTTTGACAGCCATGGTCGAGAAGGCAGTTCAAGGCAGAGCTAGGGTTCACATGGCCGGGATAATAATCCAGAATAATAGTGGATGGGAGGGGTAGTTGTGGAGTGGCGGTTTTCATTCAGCCATGGGAATTGCTCATCTTACAACCCCATTGAAATGCACAGGTGCAGAGATGCATTGGCTTATTTGTGCAATATGGCAGTGTAGTCATTTCTAATGAGTCACTATCCAAAATAACAAAACAGAAGTCATCCTCTTAATTCTTCTGGGAAACTGGCAAGGGAGGGATATAATTTTTTTTTGTAGCCCTTTCGTTTTGCAGATTCATATTCATTAATGCGTTTATGTGTATCTGTATCTGTTTTATTGTACCTTTTTAACACGTTTTGTAACATTTTACATAGGAAGTCTGCTTATACAGCAAGAAATATTCTTATTTACGTCAATCATACCCGCAGACACATGGCTGTAACTACGGTGGCCCTAAGAGGAAATGTATCTTCCTACAAACAAGAAAAAAAGGGTTTGCAACATAAGCTCAGGTTTTGTCCAAGAACATTTATAGGAAGGACTTCTAAAATACCGGTGGTCTGGTTCCTTGCTGAGGACACTGCTTGTGTAGAAGTGCCCCTTCAGTATTTTACAGAGCTATGAGAGGCTTTTAAATATTACATCAGACTGATGTTCTTTTCAAAGATACCATCCTGAGTTGTAATGGTGTCCTTCAGCGAGACAAAGAGGCTTGTGTGAGATCTTTTGTGGATGCAGCAAAACCAACACACACACGTAGACATGACCCCACTCCAAGTGCTTCAAGGATGCCTTTAATTATTGAAGACATTAAATAGTTATTTCTAGATCTTTTTTTCTAGAGACCTGCTACCCTCTTTTAACCCAGTGAGTGGCAATTGTAACAGTCCCTCCACGATTTCTCATTGTTTTTGTGTGACTGTTGTGGACCAAAATGCTTGATTTTGCAGCTGCAATTACGACATTTTGCATCACAATTTGGAATTACTTTATCCAATTTGTCACGAAAATGCACTGACAAGGGGAAAAGTTTGCTGACATGTTGCTTGATAGAACCGTTTTATGCAGTAAAAGTGTGGTGACTGATTAAAATTGCGAGCCCTCTTTTTGTAGTTTTATGCGATAATAGTGCAGTGATTGGTAAGATTTGCAAGGCCTTGCCTAATATGTAGGGATTTGTTGATTTTGAATCAACAGAATCGCAAAATCCTGGAGGAACTGATTGTAATTTCAGATATGAACATTAATTATGATGTCAGTTGTACGTTATTGAAGTGTATTTTTCTCTGAGACTGGCGATCGGTAAACATAGTGTGTGTTGTTATGGCTATACCTGAGCTTCAGTTGAGGTATTTTGTAACATAAAATGCCACATTTTCAACTGACATCAACCATTTATAATACCTTACACAGTCAGCTTTCAAAGACTGTAATCCAGCAAAAAGATAGCAATGACAATATAGCAGTCTGGTTTCAATAGTAATAATAGGTGTATCATGCATATCCCTACCACAACAGGGATGGCATTTCACGTCCTCCATTTCTGTACACAGTATTTTTTCTCAGAACAACTACCAAATACAGTAGCTTTTCCCCTTAGAACTACCTCTTCAATTCTCTGTTCCTTTCCTACCAGCTAGTGTAGGACTAAATCAGAGTCTTGGAGAAAATGCAACTCTGCAAGTTCAGCAGTATCATTTATATTTCTGCAGCTAGCTGGCCTGTTGCTTACAGATCCTAGGCAAACACAACCAACGCATCACTTCTTAGACACAATGAAAGAGAGATGTGTGAGTAAACCCAGTTACAGGGTTTAACAGGGTCATAGTTAAAGACTAGTTCGTTTTACCTGCATTTGCGATGGTCACATTATTTTAATGTGTAACTTTAAGCTTCCAAAAAGAGGTGAGTGGACCAACAGGCTCCTTAGAAACAGTTATGAACTGTCCTGTATCAATGCCAGTACGAACCGCCTGAGAAACATCACTCTACCCACTGTCAGACTGTTCACCCACTGCTGTCAGACTGTTCACCCACTGCTGTCAGACTGTTCATCCACTGCTGTCAGACTGTTCATCCACTGCTGTCAGACTGTTCACCCACTGCTGTCAGACTGTTCAATAACTGTAGCTCTCAAATGTTTTTAAAGTAATCATTTTAACAATCCATTTTCAATAATACAGTTTACTCATCAAGAAAATGTAAAGCTGTATCATGTTTGTTTAATATCCTGTATTATCTAAATTTGTGTTTTTATACTATTTAAAAAAAATTGAAATTACATAAATTCTGCATTTCTTCAGTTTTGTAAATTGTGGTTAAGAATCAATAAAGTCAAACTCACCGATATTTAATATGGGTTTTTCGAATTGGGGATTTGTTTGTATATTTATTCACCCAAGTTTTTATAAGTAATAGACTAAAATAAATCACCTGTTGAGTTTGGAAAAATAATTTGGTAATCAACAATGGAACATACTGGTTTCAAGTAAGGGACAGATCGACATTTACTGGGGGGTAGGGACTGGTCCAACTCAAAGTGTCATACATTTTTTAAATAAAATTCACATGACTCCCCTTGTACTGTAAAATAAATTGAACACCCTCCCCCCTCCTAGAATGATCTCAACATAATGTTTACGACCACAAATAACAATAACTGTAGCGACCCTGTGTTTATAAATTTGAATATCGACTTTGCCACTTCAGCATGCTTTTGTGAAACAGTCGATGCCACGCAGGGCTACGGGCCAGAAGGCTGAGGGGCCAGAAGGTTGAGGGTTCGCCGACCACCACAGACGAGTTTCACTCTCCCTACCTGTTTCATTACACGATGATCAGAGCTGGTTGCAGACAATGATCAGCTATGGGCAAATCAGATTTTCAACATTTTGATGCCATATTTATAATTATATAAAATATATGCAACACATTTTACCAACAAGTTTCTGTGCCTATGCACCACACAACCAATAAACAAAGCATACCGACTTTGGCCACTTCACTATCATGGTTTGCGTTTTCAACACCACACAAAATATATCCCTCCCTACATTGTAGGCTTACCCAGTATCGAAGGATTGGCATGAAAATATCCAAATGTCTTTGAACTTTTTGGTGTTTTCTAACAGATTTTATTTTTCAGTTTAAAAAATACATACACTACCAGTCAAAAGTTTGGACACACCTACTCATTCAAGGGTTTTTCTTTATTTTTACTATTTTTAACATTGTAGAATAATAGTGAAGACAACCAACAAAGTGTTAAACAAATCAAAACATATTTTATATTTGAGATTCTTCAAATAGCCACCCTTTGCCTTGATGACAGCTTTGCACACTCTTGGCATTCTCTCAACCAGCTTCATGAGGTAGTCACCTGGAATGCATTTCAATTAACAGGTGTGCCTTTTTAAAAGTGAATTTATGGAATTTCTTTCCCTCTTAATGCGTTTGAGCCAATCAGTTGTGTTGTGACAAGGTAGGGGGGGTATACAGAAGATAGCCCAATTTGGTAAAAGTCCAAGTCCATATTCTGTAAGAACAGCTTCAATACGGAATATTTCAAGAACGTCAAAAGTTTATTCAAGTGCAGTCGCAAAAACTATCAAGAGCTATGATGTAACTGGCTCTCATGAGGACCGCCACAGGAATGGAAGACCCAGAGTTACCTCTGCTGCAGAGGATATGTTAATTAGAGTTACCAGCCTCAGAAATTGCAGCCCAAATAAATGCTTCACAGAGTTCAAGTCACAGACATAACTAAACATCAACTAAAGGACACCAATTAGAAGAAGAGACTTGCTTGGGCCAAGAAACACGAGCAATGGACATTCGACCGGTGGAAATCTGTCCTTTGGTCTGGAGTCCAAATTGGAGATTATTGGTTCCAACCGCCGTGTCTTTGTGAGACGTGATGTGGGTGAATGGATGATCTCCGCATGTGTATTTCCCACCGTAAACCATGGAGGAGGAGGTGTTATGGTGTGGGGGTGCTTTGCTGGTGACACTGTCTGTGATTTATTTAGAATTCAAGGCACATTTAACCAGCATGGCTACCACAGAATTCTGCAGCGATACGCCATCCCATCTGGTTTGGGCTTAGTGGGACTATCCTTTGTTTTTCAACAGGACAATGACCCAACACACTTCCAGTCTGTGTAAGGGCTAATTTACCAAGAAGGAAAGTGATGGAGTGCTGCATCAGATGACCTGGCCTCCACAATCCCTTGAACTCAACCCAATTGAGATGGTTTGGGATGAGTCGGACCGCAGACTGAAGGAAAAGCAGCCAACAAGTGCTCAGCATATGTGGGAACTCCTTCAAGACTGTTGGAAAAGCATTCCAGGTGAAGCTGGTTAAGAGAATGCCAAGAGTGTGCAAAGCTGTCATCAAGGCAAAGGGTGGCTATTTGAAGAATCTCAAATATAACATATATTTTCATTTGTTTAAAACTTTTTGGGTTACTACATGATACCATAGGTGTTATTTCATAGTTTTGATGTCTTCACTATTATTCTACAATGTAGAAAATAGTAAAAATAAAGAAAAACCCTGGAATGAGTAGGTGTGTCCAAATTTTTGACTGGTACTGTGTAAACACACACATCTTTTTTAAGTGACCGGTATTGCGCAATAAAGTTGGGGACTTATTTCCATTGTGGTGCTTAATTTTTACATATTGAAAGAAAACAAGCTTCTTTGTTTGGGTGCCTATAGCTACAGTGGCTTGTGAAAGTAATTACCCCCCTTGGCATTTTTCCTATTTTGTTGCCTTACAACCTGGAATTAAAATATATTTTTGGGGGGTTTGTATCATTTGATTTACACCACTACCACTTTGAAAATGCATTTTTTTATTTATTGTGAAACAAACAAGAAATAAGATAAAAAAACAGAAAACTTGAGCGTGCATAACTATTTTTCATTTCACTTCACCAATTCGGACAATTTTGTGTATGTCCATTACATGAAATCCAAATAAAAATCAATTTAAATTGCAGGTTGTAATGCAACAAAATAGGATAAACGCCAAGGGGGATGAATACTTTTGCAATGCACTGTAACCCTTTCGTTAACCCTTACCCTAATGTTAACCCCCACAATCCTAACCCTAGCCCTAAACGCACACACACGTACGCACACACGCACGTGTGACAGGTTAAAGGACATATTCATAGCCTGTAATACACTAAAAAGTATTAGTAAGTTCATAGTATGTGAGGATCTTAAAATATCTAAGGTTAAAAAGATCATGCATTCAGTACTAGTTCATAGAGATTGATAAAATTCATAATTGTGTTAAAAGGTTAAAATCCGTCAAGTGTACAAAGGGTAAAAATTGTAAGAGGAATGTGTAAACGTTATATTGACTACTTTATTTTGTGGTGCCTAATTTAAGGGTAAAAGTGTTAATCTGTGATCTACTAAATGCTCTTAATCTATGAGCCTGAGATCGATTGCTCTGGTCTCCACCCAAGTTCCCGGGGAAATCGCGGTCTTTTCCTCATTACACTAAAGTTTTCAGTGAGGAAACATAACTGCATCACTCTCGTGATTATTTCTCCCCTTTTTCAGGTACGGTATTGATATAAAACAGAGTTAATTTAAATGTAATAACTTGCTAACATGTCAAGAGTGTTTAAGGTGTGTTTTAGTAACATCTTGAGTAAGTTAGAGTTAAGTTGCAGAGTGTAATATGTGCGTGTGTGAGTGACACCCTGCTCGGTTGCAACGAAGAATAGCTTCAGACTGAGAGTAGCTGCCATTTTATGTTAATTGTGAATGAACATGTGTGCTGTTAATAATATATTTTGCGGTTATTTGTATAATGTGTTTCGAACACTTTATTGACATTGTTGATAAATTTAGTTATGGGTTACTGAGCTAAAGCTACTTTGTGCTTGACAGTTATATTGAAACATTAGTATATGTTTTAGTGAATTACAGTTTATGCTGTTGTGACTTGAATAAGCTCTGTACCCTACAAAACTATCTATTTCCTGTAGATCTGTTGTTCTGTAAAATGTGGTATTTTTGTAAAATCATTACACAAAAGTTTTCAGTGAGGAAACATAACTGCATTACTCTCGGGATTATTTCTCAGGGGCGTAACATTTTGGAGGCTCCGCTGAGATTGCTGCTCAGATGTCCGGTTTCCACATCCTGGTCACTGAATTCCGAGCCAGCTAAATCCCTACATAACAACCCAGGCAGGCTGCAGTGAGGAAAGTGTTGCTGTTCGAGGGGAGCTGGAAGTTGGTGGTTAAGTACGTGTCAACTGAGGCCATTGAGAGACCATCAGAGACAGTAAGGACCATCTAATTCAGAGTCAACTCCTGCACAGTAAAAGTTCCTCCTGTCCTGTCAACATGACAAACGCCTTGGAAGAACTACAGGAAGAGGTAGTAGAATAATTGCACACCCTGACTAAAGACAAGTTACTAGACGTATGTGATTTCCTTGACATAACAGGCGAACAGAGAAGAGATGTTCAAGACAAATCCCGCATATCATTGATGACTCACATTATGATGTTCCTTGAAAGAGAGGAAGTTGCAGAGTTAGAAGATGGCGGCATCTCGGAATTATTGCTACTTAAAGACAAAATGACAGAGATGATCAGTGGCATAGATAACAAAACAGGGCAAACTGACCATGATATTGAAACAGCCGGAACACATCACAGAATAGAGGAACTGAGAACTGTAACCCCACAACAAGGGCTGGGAACTGAGCAGAGTACTGCAGCCAAAGCCAGTGATTCTCTGCGCCAGCCACAACCCCCTACCCATCTTCAGAGGAGCATGCAGCTCTCACCCAGTGCACAGCCCGGCTCATACTGGCGCAAAGAGTTTAACATTTCTGGTCAGATTGGTGAACCGGGCCAGAAAGATAAACTGACTTTTTCCAGCCTTGCCCATCAGATTGAGAATGGACTTAACAGAGGCTATCCTGAAGTGGAAATAGTAGACACAGTAATCAGGGCTATTTCTCCAGGCTCACAGCTACGCAGCTACTTGGAAGGTAAACCCCAGCTAACTCTTCCCACACTTAGATGCATCCTGCATTCCCACTTCCAAGAGAAGAGTGCAACAGAGCTTTACAAACAGCTAGCTTCAGAAGCACAGCATAGCAAGGAGACCCCTCAAAGCTTCCTGATGCACGTCTTAGATTTGAGGCAGAAAGTACTATTTGCGTCCCAGGAGTCAGAATCAGGGATTAAGTATGACCCTGCTCTAGTCCAGCGCATGTGTTTACACACAGTCCTTACAGGTCTCCAGAGTGACAGTATCAGGATAGACATGCAGCCTCTCCTGTTTGATAGCGAAACATCAGATGAGGTTTTGCTAGAGAAGCTTAACATTGCTTGTGCTAATTTGATAGAAAGACGAAACAAAAAGTGTTTTAATGCCCCACAGCCTGCTACAACTGTAAGTGTAGTCCAGTTAGATGATACGTCATCTGCAAAGTGTCCTGTGAAGGAAGCCAAAGCTAAGATACCCACATAACTGTTAACAGAGTTAGCTGAACTTAAGACAGGTGTAGCTTCCCTAAAAGGTCTCAGTGCAGAGATTGCTCAGATTAAGGAGACATTACAGCAGCCTATGTTTCAGTCACCGCCTTATGCCCATGCCCCACCTCCAGTTAGGAGGCCAGATAGGGACCCCCAGCCACCTGTTTCCCAGCAGCAGTATTACAGCAACTACAGTCAGCCCCAAGCATCTGACCCTGCGCAGCATCAATATGCACCTAACCTGTATACCAACCGCTCTGCTCAAGCTCCAAGGAGGTGTTTTGTCTGCCAGCAGGCCAGAACAGATGCACGCTGCACACACTGCTTCCGATGTGGGAGTGGAGAACATTTTCAAGCTGGATGTAAAATCCGGGGAGTCCGACCATCAAAAGAGGCCCCTTTTAAACGGGGAAGGGTTACCGCTGAGGGACGAGTGTTAACCGTAGCTACCAAAAAGTCCCAGAAATGTGCAAATTGTGCCAGAGAAGATTCATTTGAGAACCTGAAACAATGTTCATCATGTAAAGAGACACTGTACTGTTCCAAAGGATGTCAAAACCAACATTGGACTAAACATAAGGAAAAATGCACTCACCTAAAAATTTACTCTACCTGTGAAAAGCTTTCCTGTACAGAGGAAAATGCCCACTCTTTACCATCCCTAGCTCAAGGATGCCACCCCCATAAGGTCACCTCGTTAGTCGGCAGACAGTGCCTTGTTGAGTGTCACCTGAATCGCCACCACCTCCAAGCCCTATGGGACACAGGCTCTCAGGTATCGGTCATTGATGAATGATGGAAAACGCAAGGCTGAGGGATGTTTCAGAAATTCTGAGACCTGATGATCTAAGATTGACGGCAGCAAATGGGACAGAAATGCCGTACCTGGGATGGATTGAAACAACTTTTCGGCTAGCCTCTGAAACTGACCAAACAAAGGAACTGATCATCCCAGCGCTGGTAATGAAAGGCTGTCACCTATCTCATCCCATCATAGGTTTCAATGTTATTGAGCACATCCTGACAAAAGAAACAAGGTGAGAGCTTTTATACAGGCTGTTAACGCAGAACAGACAGATGAATACGCAGTGAAAACCAAGAAAGAGAAGGTTGCTGTACCAAAACACAGTAGCATTCAGATTGAGTGCCGTGTAGCTTCCCAGCCTTTCAAAGACGACATGACAATGCTTTTCCAGCCAGACCTGAACCCGCAGTGGCCAGATGAACTTCAGTTCTTTGACACACTAGTCAGAGTCAGGAAAGGTGTTTTTCCAGTTATCATGCTTGATGTCTCTAACCCCACTGACCACGACATTGCCCTGCTAGGACGCACAATAATCGGTACAGTACAAACCATTATGACTGTGTTACCTGCCCAAGTCTTTGAAAAAGCTGTCACCACAGCCACAGTGAATCACACCAGCGTTCGAACCCCATGTACTGCTACTGAACAGTGGGATCCACCAGTAGGTTTAAGTCATCTAACCGAAGAACAGAGAGAGGTTGTTAGGAAAATGCTTAGAGAAGAGTGTCACTCCTTCTCCAGATCAGACAATGACATTGGCTGCATTGAACGATTGAAAATGACTATTTCCCTAAAGGACTCTGAACCAGTCAAGCGCACATACATGTCAGTGCCCAGGCCACTGTATCAGGAGATGAAGGGTTACCTTCATGACCTCATAGCCCAGGGTTGGGTTAGGAAGTCATACTCTTCATATTCTTCACCTGTCGTGTGCGTTAGGAAGAAGGACGGGACCCACCAGTTGTGTATAGATTACAGAGACCTGAACAGAAAGACACATCCCTGACTGCCAGCCCATCCCTCGGGTCCAAGACATCATGGACAGTTTAGGTGGTAATTCCTGGTTCTCCCTTTTAGATCAGGGAAAAGCGTTTCACCAGGGGTTCATCTCTGAAGAAAGCAGATCACTGACAGCATTTGTGACCCCGTGGGGACTCTATGAATGGATACGTATGCCATTCGGCCTCATGAACGCTCCTGCAGCTTTTCAGCGTTGTATGGAGGAATGTTTGGAAGGGCTCCGGGATAACATCTGCATTCCTTATCTGGACGACACGCTAGTTTTCAGTAAAACTTTCGACAGCCATGTGAATGATGTGCGAAAAGTTTTGCAGCGTCTCAGAGAGTATGGCATCAAACTCAAGTCAAGTAAGTGTGATCTCTTTAAACCCCAGGTCCGTTATTTGGGCAGAATAGTGTCTGCAGAGGGCAGCAGAGTTGACCCAGCCGATTTTGAAGCAGTAAGAGCATTGAAAGAAATCAGACCAGAGACTGTGGGCCAGCTCAGAAAAATGCTTGGTTTAAATACTTTTCTAGGAGGGCCAGCTGTCTGTATGACCTCCTGAAAGCAGATTCAGAGAAATTACCTGACCACCCACGGAAAGCAAAAACAAAGAAAGTAAGTCATGTGGTGCCCTCAAACAAGTCAATCCTGTGGACTGACCAGCATCAACAGGCACTTGAACAGCTGATTGAGTGTTTGCTTCACCCACCAGTCTTAGGTTTCCCTGACTTCACTCAGCCATTTATTGTACACGCTGATGCGTCACACCAAGGCTTGGGAGCAGTTCTTTATCAAGAGCAAGATGGGAAGCTTAGGGTCATTGCTTATGGTTCTCGAACCTTAACAGCAGCTGAGAAGAACTATCACTACCACTCTGGCAAGCTAGAATTTCTAGCTCTAAAATGGGCAATCACTGATAAGTTCCACGATTATTTGTACTATGCTCCGACCTTCACTGTATATAGCGATAACAACCCGCTCAGCTATATTCTGTCTACTGCAAAACTGAACGCAACCACTTCCAGGTGGGTTGCAATATTGGCTGATTTCCACTTTACAATAAAGTACAGCCCAGGCAGAGAGAACAGTGATGCAGATGCTTTGTCGAGGATGCCACTGGATGTAGAGTCACTGATGAGAGAATGTTCTGAGGAGCTTCCACCAGACACCATTGCCGCCACGATACAAGCAGTTGAGGTACAGAAAGAGCCTGTTGTGCCTTGGTCACTTTCAGCTGCATCTATGTCAGTATCAGCTGAAGGTGAGACAACCACTGCAACAATCAGCTCGATCCCAAAAGAGGGGATAAGAGAAGCACAAGAGTCTAATCCGGTCATCCGTCCTGTGCTCGATTTCAAGCTGTCTGGTTCCAAACCGCCAGTTAAAGAGCAAAAGGAATCCAGTCCAAAGACAAAATGCCTATTCAGAGAATGGGACAAATTGACAATAGACAGTGATGGCATTCTGTACAGAATCACTACAGCCCGCAAACAGTTAGTTCTACCAGAGCAGTACAAAGGTAATGTGATGGAAGAGTTGCACAATAACATGGGACACCAAGGTACTAACCGCACAGTATCACTAATACGTGACCGCTTCTTCTGGCCATATATGCAATCTGACATCGAGCACTATGGGACTAAAACTTGTAGCTGTGTCAAGCAGAAAAAGCCAGGCCATAAAACAAGAGCTCCTCTGACAAACATTGTGACAACACAGCCATTTGAACTGGTATGTATAGATTTCCTCCATCTCGACAGATGCAAAGGGGGATATGAGTACATCCTCGTGATTGTTGATCATTTTACACGTTTGACTCAAGCCTACGCCACCACATCAAAGTCAGGAAAAACTGCTGCAAATCTCATCTTCAATGACTTTGCCCTGATGTTTGGGTTCCCCTCCCGCATCCACCATGACCAAGGGGGAGAATTTGAAAATCAGTTGTTCCATCAGTTAAAGAAACTCAGTGGCATGGCGGGGTCCAGAACAACACCCTACCACCCAATGGGGAACGGTCAAGTGGAACGAATGAACAGAACATTGTTGCAAATGCTAAAGACACTAACTGAGACACAAAATTCAAATTGGAAGGAGTCTCTGACCAAACTGGTTTATGCCTACAACTGCACCCGTTGCGAAGTGACTGGCTATTCACCATTTTATCTTCTGTTTGGGAGATCACCCAGGATTCCAGTTGATAATAATAATAATAATAATATGCCATTTAGCAGACGCTTTTATCCAAAGCGACTTACAGTCATGCGTGCATACATTTTTGTGTATGGGTGGTCCCGGGGATCGAACCCACTACCTTGGCGTTACAAGCGCCGTGCTCTACCAGCACATAGTAAGATCCCAGTAACCAGCGAGACTACGTGGAGAACTGGAAATGAGGAATGGAAGAAGCATACGCCATTGCAAATGAAAATGCTCAGAAAGCTGCTGAAAGAAGTAAGAAATACTATGACACTAAAGTTAGGAGTTCAGTGCTACAGCCTGGCGAGGGAGTTCTGAATAAAAACCTGACACCAAGAGGAGGACCAGGCAAACTCCGTAACTACTGGGAAGATCAAATTCACACAGTAGTGAGACAAATGGGTTCAGACCTGCCGATTTATGAGTTGAGACCAGAAAAGGGTAGGGGACGCTCCCGGGTCCTGCACAGAAATCTGCTCATGTCCTGTGACCACTTACATTTTGAGACACAACCAGAAATAACTAAAGATGACAAAAGTACAAAAAAAAAGAGACATCAGCCTGCATCACAGCCTCTAGATTCTGATGAAGACAGCGGGGATGAATATGACCTTCATCATGAGCCGCTACAGGTCCCCACATCTCCTACAGTACCTGAGGAGAGGTATGCTGAACCAGCAAGAGATTCGGAACACAGGCCCCCACCAGTGAAACAGACAGTTGCGGTGCCAGTTTCTGATACGCTGCCAGCACAGCCTCTTATTGAAAAGCAGCTGGAGGAGACAACAACAGTTAAAGACCTGCCTGCTGAGGAAATTAACTTGCCTGCTGAAAATGTGCCTGATGATCGTCCACTAAGTGCCTTTCCTTCATTAACTGCTGCTGCTGAACCTGAGGAACCAGCCTACCAGCTGCCACAAAGAGAGAGACACCCTCCAAGACATATCACCTATGATCAGCTTGGTATCCCTTCCTGCCACAGTATCCAGCCACAGCCACAGTTGTTCCCTGTCTACCCTGCACCAGGACTGGGTCCATGGCTGCCATCACTACAGCGATATTGCCTTCAGCCACCCTACATGTATGGACTTCAGCAAACATGAGACTACAGAGTTGACATGTTTGACCATGGACTACTGACTGATTTCACAGACTTTCATGAGACAATTAGCAGACTATGCATATACATGTAGATCAATAAAACTGATGGACTGTTGACAATAGTATGAGAAAAGACTGCTTATGGACTGTTTATACAGCTGGCCAACAGATATGGACTGTGAATATAACTTATTGGTTCTATTTGAACTGTGAACTTTGACCTCTGCTCAAGTACTAGCTTACAGAAGAGGATTTTCTATGTCCAGTGCTTATAGACTGATTAAGAAGACAATGTTGGTAATGTTGGGACAACATTTATTTTGTCGGGGAGAGTGTGACAGGTTAAAGGACATATTCATAGCCTGTTATACACTAAAAAGTATTAGTAAGTTCATAGTATGTGAGGATCTTAAAATATCTAAGGTTAAAAAGATCATGCATTCAGTACTAGTTCATAGAGATTGATAAAATTCATAATTGTGTTAAAAGGTTAAAATCCGTCAAGTGTACAAAGGGTAAAAATTGTAAGAGGAATGTGTAAACGTTATATTGACTACTTTATTTTGTGGTGCCTAATTTAAGGGTAAAAGTGTTAATCTGTGATCTACTAAATGCTCTTAATCTATGAGCCTGAGATCGATTGCTCTGGTCTCCACCCAAGTTCCCGGGGAAATCGCGGTCTTTTCCTCATTACACTATAGTTTTCAGTGAGGAAACATAACTGCATCACTCTCGTGATTATTTCTCCCCTTTTTCAGGTACGGTATTGATATAAAACAGAGTTAATTTAAATGTAATAACTTGCTAACATGTCAAGAGTGTTTAAGGTGTGTTTTAGTAACATCTTGGCGCAGTGGTCTAAGGCACTGCATCGCAGTGCTAACTGTGCCACTAGAGATCCTGGTTCGAAACCAGGCTCTGTCGTAGCCGGCCACGACCGGGAGACCCATTGGGCGGCGCACAATTGGCACAGCGTCGTCCAGGATAGGGGAGGGAATGGCCGGCAGGGATGTAGCTTAGTTGGTAGAGCATGGCATTTGCAACGCCAGGGTTGTGGGTTCGATTCCCACGGGGGGCCAGTATGAAAAATAAAAATAATAATGTATGTACTCACTAACTCTAAGTCGCTCTGGATAAGAGCGTCTGCTAAATGACAAAAATGTCAATGTAAAAGTTGCAGAGTGTAATATGTGCGTGTGTGAGTGAAACCCTGCTCGGTTGCAGCGAAGAATAGCTTCAGACTGAGAGTAGCTGCCATTTTATGTTAATTGTGCGCTGTTAATAATATATTTTGCGGTTATTTGTATCATGTGTTTCGAACACTTTATTGACATTGTTGATAAATTTAGTTATGGGTTACTGAGCTAAAGCTACTTTGTGCTTGACAGTTATATTGAAACATTAGTATATGTTTTAGTGAATTACAGTTTATGCTGTTGTGACTTGAATAAGCTTTGTACCCTACAAAAACTATCTATTTCCTGTAGATCTGTTGTTCTGTAAAATGTGGTATTTTTGTAAAATCATTACACTAAAGTTTTCAGTGAGGAAACATAACTGCATCACTCTCGTGATTATTTCTCCCCTTTTTCAGGGGTGTAACACGCACCCACACACACACACACACACACACACACACACACACACACACACACACACACACACGCACTCACACACACACAACCTGGGTGTGTTAAACTCAGGTCAATCCGCAGCACTCTGGTCATCCATCTTCTAGCTTGTTAAGCACTATTAATTGGACATACTTGTACCACTGGGCTCTGTTTATTAATTAACATTCCATCCCCATTACGACCTATCTAGTCTCTCAAGACAAATGGTCCTCCATTAGACAGCAACACTCCCTTAATGAGAAGAGAGAGGCTAGCCTATAACTGTGGTTATGAACACCTTGCAACTGTTGTTCTGTTTCATTATTCATAGTTTATTTGTATTTATTATGAATCCCCATTAGCTGCAGCCAAGGCAGCAGCTACTCTTCCTGAGGTCCAGCAACATTTAAGGCAGTAATATACATTATAATAACGTTTTTTAACATTAAAATACATTTTACAACAGATTTCACAATCTGTTCTCAGGCCACTACTCTACTACAACACACAATCCAGGTGTACGTGTGCGTACAGTGTGTATGTTATGTGTGTTTGTATGCGTGTGTTTGTACCTGGGTGTGTGCCAGTTGGATGGAAACCAATAAGATCTGGTGCAACCAATTACCTTCAGAAGTCACATAATTAGTTAAATAAAGTCCACCTGTGTGTAATCTAAGTGTCACATGATCTGTCACATGATCTCAGTATATATACACCTGTTTTGAAAGGCCCCAGAGTCTGCAACACCACTAAGCAAGGGGTACCACCAAGAAAGCGGCACCATGAAGACCAAGGAGCTCTCCAAACAGGTCAGGGACAAAGTTGTGGAGAAGTACAGATCAGGGTTGGGTTATTAAAAAAATATCAGAAATGTTGAACACCCCATTGAGCAAAGATAACCCTGAAGGAGCTGCAAAGCTCCACAGCGGAGATTGGAGTATCTGTCCATAGGACCACTTTAAGCCATACACTCTACAGAGCTGGGCTTTATGGAAGAGTGGCCAGAAAAAATCCACTGCTTAAAGAAAAAAATAAGCAAACATGTTTGGTGTTTGCCAAAAGGCATGTGGGAGACTCCCCAAACATATGGAAGAAGGTACTCTGGTCAGATGAGACTAAAATTGAGCTTTTGGCCATCAAGGAAAACTCTATGTCTGGCGCAAACCCAACACCTTTCATCACCCCGAGAACACCATCCCACAGTGAAGCATGGTGGTGGCAGCATCATGCTGTGGGGATGTTTTTCATCTGCCGGGACTGGAAAACTGGTCAGAATTGAAGGAATGATGGATGGAGCTAAATACAGGGAAATTCTTGAGGGAAACCTGTTTCAGTCTTCCAGAGATTTGAGACTGGGACGGAGGTTCACCTTCCAGCAGGACAATGACCCTAAGCATACTGCTAAAGCAACACTTGAGTGGTTTAAGGGGAAATATTTAAATGTCTTGAAGTGGCCTAGTCAAAGCCCAGACCTCAATCCAATTGAGAATCTGTGTAATGACTTAAAGATTGCTGTACACCAGCGGAACCCATCGAACTTGAAGGAGCTGGAGCAGTTTTGCCTTGAAGAATGGGCAAAATTCCCAGTGGCTAGATGTGCCAAGCTTATTGAGACATACCCCAAGAGACTTACAACTGTAATTGCTGCTAAAGGTGGCTCTACAAAGTATTGACTTTGGGGGCGGTGGGTGAATAGTTATGCACGCTCAAGTATTCTGTTTTTTTTGTCTTATTTCTTGTTTGTTTCACAATAAAAACTATTTTGCATCTTCAAAGTGGTAGGCATGTTGTGTAAATCAAATGATACAAACCCCCCCAAAATCCATTTTAATTCAAGGTTGTAAGGCAACAAAATAGGAAAAATGCCAAGGGGGGTGAATACTTTCGCAAGCCACTGTAGGTTAAGAGGTAGGGTTAGGTTTAGGTTTATGTTTAGAGTTAGGAGTTAGGGAAAATAGGATTTTTAATGTTCAAACATTTTTACTACCCAAAACGTGTGTGTGTGTGTGTGTTAACGCTAGCCGCTCACATGAGTACAATTTAATTTCCAATAGCAGGTTTATTTACTTACTGTCACTTTCTCCCTTAGCTGTATAACACATAAAACATGTAGAACTGCAGTAGACGTTAGGTGTTTGATTACAACAACAACAAAAATATATGACAGCACTGTAATTCGGAAGCCCCAACCTTCAGAAAACAAGAATGAAATAATATTTGGAGTGAAAAACAAAATGTCACACAGCAGTATAGGTGATGAGACGTTTGTGTGACTCAATAAAGTCAGCGCGTGAAGGTGACGTACTGTATGTCAAGTTAATTTCCGCAGAATCTGATTAGGAGTGCTTTGTTTTCCTTTGCTCGCCCAGAGGATAACTGAATGCTTTTTGTTCTTGTATTTTGTTTACTTGACACCTTCCTTGATTTCTAATTCCACACATACAGAGTGACAGCACTAATCTGACAAACCATAATCTGGCATGACTTTCAATAAATTCCTTGGTTTACCCGAAATCTTGGTTGGAGATTTCCTGCTCATTCACTCCTGATTCCAGGAATCAATTCCCGGAATTTTGAAACCATAGTAGAGACATCATGACACACACACAAATACCACTCAAAGCGTTTTACCTATTTCTATTAAATTAATTTGCCCTGAAAATTGTGAGCATAAACAAATATCATGCATTTAGTATGCATTATCTATTTTAAGAAAATGTAAAGTGAATGCAAGTTAAACAAACACAAATAATTAGAACATGGCTTTTTTGGCGGGAGGT
This sequence comes from Coregonus clupeaformis, assembly GCF_020615455.1. Taxonomy (NCBI): domain Eukaryota; kingdom Metazoa; phylum Chordata; class Actinopteri; order Salmoniformes; family Salmonidae; genus Coregonus; species Coregonus clupeaformis. Next base: position 36,943,890 of record NC_059214.1, read on the forward strand.
TGTTGTTTTGGCGGATGGTTGTTGTGGTTGGTCCTGTCTTCTCTCTGGCGTCCTTTCCCCCTTGCGGCAGATGTGGATGCGGGTGCGTTTGCACGCTCGGCCCATTTCTTCCGCAGTCAACCATGTGGTGTGCATTTTTGTGTTTGAAAAGGTGCGGCGTTAAGTGAGTGAGAGGGGAAATGGTTGCATATCCCAGAGCCGACCGGGGGTCTATGAGCAGGGGTAGTGAGAGAGAGCTTTCAATTTTTTGTAGATGAGGGATATACATTTTTAAATATAGTATACATCTAATCTAATTTTTCATTGTCCTATCATGATGGAAATCTCCCTAACCCTATAACCTGGACACCCACCTGAGCGACCAATACACCAAAGAGAAGTTCCCATCTCTTTTATGGACCTGCTGTGAATATGCAGCCTAAACAGAGAAATAAATGCGGTCAGAGACCTACTTGAGCAGCACCGCCCCCTCAAGATTCTGAGCCTGCCTGGCAGGGTTGGTCCTGCAAAGCCAGAGCCCCCTGATGGGAGAGCATAATATACAAGGAAATTCTCAAAGCTGCTAATGAGAACCTTGACGACCTTTTACCTAGCCGGTGGAGATTCCAGTGGGGTACGCCCACCCAGGTAGCGGCAGTGCTGGCAACACTGGCTGCAGTAACCCATGGGGAGGGGGTCACACTCGGACAATCAGAGAGGGGGTTTATCATTGTGGCCCAGGTGGCACAAAATAATCAAAGGTCTGACCGCATGGAGATGCTTGGAAAAATGGTTACAACAGGGGATCAGAGTGTTTGTGTCTCAGGTGAAGAGGGTGGATCTGATCTCCATCACCTAGGACTTGACATAGATTAAGTAGATTAATCAAATCTCACATTGTTATCAATTTCTGCTCAATCTGCATGCTTTCTCAATCAGCTTTAACTGTATGTGCACTCGTAAATCAAGTTATTTCTCGAGTTGGGCTCTGGGATATAACAGCCGTTGAGTATCTGATTTTATGGTGGATTGTGGAGGAGGGGGGTTGAGTGTGTTGGAGTATGTGAGTATGTGCGTGTGTGCTTGTCTGGCATCTGTTGTGGGGGATGCCAGACAATATTATTGCTAGGACAATTATTATTGCTAGGGAATTATTTGCTAGGACAATAATTGCTTGTCAATGAATTAAATGTAATACAATGGCAATCCAGGTTATATGTTAGAATCCTACGCGTGAACTGCCGACATTATTACGCATATTAATTGATAATGATGGGAAATAGGATATGCATAATTAAATGCATAATTTAAAAAAAATAGTTATATAGATATATATAGAGAGAGGTGAAAGCATTGGAAATGCTTTTGGCGGTTAATCGGCTTCTGTTTTGTGGGTGGCACTGTGTGCTGTTTTCGATGGATGGGTCCTGGCCTCTCGGAGCCTTAGGGATACGGAGGGATGTGGGTGGGATGCTGATCACTGGGATGACGGCTCAACTTGGGATGGGGAGGGGCTTTAGCGGGGCAATTAGTGGAGAACAATTGAAGGGTTACTCCGTAGCAATGCAAATATCACGGTACAGCTATATGGACACTCAATCATTACGCTATTTTTTATTGGTAAATTTACAAAGATATATAATGATAAATAGACTTGAAACTTGTATCTCATTATGGTGTATGGTGAAATAAGCATAGCCAGTTATAATTGTAATGGCTTAGCTGATAATAACAAAAGAAGAACAATATTCACATGGCTCAAAGAGAAGGAATATAATATCTATTGTATACAGGAAACTCATTCAACAATTCGAGATGAAGTAGCGTGGAAAAAAGAATGGGGGGGGGGGGGAAATATACTTTTCCCATGGGAAAAGAAATTCAAAAGGGGTGATGATATTAATTAATAGTAATTTCAATCCGAATGTGCAAATTATCCAAATAGATACGCAAGGTAGATGGATTATTTTAAATATGTTATTGGACCATAAACAGATATGGCTCATTAACCTTTACGGACCAAATAATGATGATCCACAATTCTTTGACAATATATATAATAAATTATCAAGCCTGCAAGCAACTCAAGACAATATTATTATGGTGGGGGATTATAATACTGTTTTAAATAGCTCAATGGACCGTAAAGGAAATCACACCACAAACAATCACCCACATGCTCTTAAGGAAATTGTGAATGTCATGGATACATTAGAACTAGTAGATATATGGAGGCTTAAATATACTGATCTAGTGAGATATACATGGCGGAGACTGAATCAAGCTAGTCATCTTGACTTCTTTCTTATCTCATTCTCGTTGGCACCAAAAGTAAAAAAAAGTGTTGATGGGGACAGAATGCGGTCGGACCATCATATAATAGGCATATACATTACTCTTACTGAATTTCCACGTGGGCGAGGATATTGGAAATTTAATCAAAGCCTATTGGATGATAATTTATTTATAATTAGAACAAAGGAATTTATATCTGACTTTTTCCAACATAACATAGGTACAGCGAATCCCCTTATTGTATGGGACACCTTTAAATAACTGGCTTTAACTAACTGGCTGAATAAGTTGACGACGGACTCGCTCAAGCTGTCGGGACTAACCCACAACGTTAGACACGGACACGAATGATCTGCTTGGTGTGTTGACACACTGGTGGTTTGTTGTGGCCGAGTATTGGTGCTAAACCGTGTTGTTGGAGTCCGTCATTCTAGTTGGCTGTGGCATCATATGACTAGGTGCCCTGGACGGTTTTCACGGAAGAATACTGTACAAAGTTAGCTAGCTGAATAAACTAAGTTAGTCTATTCCTAGAAAACATTGAACCGCTGTAGTTTACAAGAATTATAGTTTCTGAGGTGGAAGTTGGGAGAGTTATATTTGGGTGTTTCGTGAAACGTAAGTGAGGGAGGCCCAGCTCTCTCGCTTTCCCAGATGTTTAGTTCATTTCATTCCGATCTCCTTTGCATTATTGTAGCCATTTTCTGTAGCCTGTCAACTATGTCTCTATCTATCCATATTCTCTCCTCTCCTCACAGGCTATACAAACGCCTCACACCACATGGCTGCTGCCTCTCTAACCTGGTGGTCCCTGCACGCACGACCCACGTGGTGTTCCAGGTCTCCGGCAGCCTCTGGACTTGCCGTTCTGTGGCCAACAAGGCAGAGTTCATCTCAGCCAATGCTACCCTCCAGTCCCTCGACTTCTTGGCGCTGACGGACACATGGATAACCACTGAAAACACCGCTACTCCAACTGCTCTCTCCTCGTCTGACCATGTGTTCTCGCATACCCCGAGAGCATCTGGTCAGCGGGGTGGTGGCACAGGAATCCTCATCTCTCCCAAGTGGACATTCTCTCTTTTTCCCCTGACCCATCTGTCTCTCTCCTCATTTGAATGCCATGCTGTCACAGTCACTAGCCCATTTAAGCTTAATATCCTTGTCATCTATCGCCCTCCAGGTTCCCTTGGAGAGTTCATCAATGAGCTTGACGCCTTGATGAGTTCCTTTCCTGAGGATGGCTCACCCCTCACAGTTCTGGGGGATTTCAACCTCCCTACGTCTACATTTGACTAATTTCTCTCTGCCTCCTTCTTTCCACTCCTCTCCTCTTTTGACCTCACCCTCTCACCGTCCCCCCCTACTCACAAGGCAGGCAATATGCTTGACCTCATCTTTACTAGATGCTGTTCTTCTACTAATCTCACTGCAACTCCCCTCCAAGTCTCCGACCACTACTTTGTATCCCTTTCTCTCTCCCTCTCCTCCAACACTACTCACTCTGCCCCTACACAGATGGTAATGCGCCGTCGCAACCTTCGCTCTCTCTCTCCTGCTACTCTCTCCTCTTCCATCCTATCATCTCTTCCCTCTGCTCAATCCTTCTCCCTCCAATCTCCTGATTCTGCCTCCTCAACCCTCCTCTCCTCCCTTTCTGCATCCTTTGACTCTCTATGTCCCCTATCCTCCCGGCCGGCTCGGTCCTCCCCTCCAGCTCCGTGGCTTGATGACTCATTGCGAGCTCACAGAACAGAGCTCCGGGCAGCTGAGCGGAAATGGAAGAAAACTAGACTCCCTGCAGACCTGGCATCTTTTCACTCCCTCCTCTCTACATTTTCTTCATCGGTTTCTGCTGCTAAGGCCACTTTCTACCACTCTAAATTCCAAGCATCCGCCTCTAACCCTAGGAAGCTCTTTGCCACATTCTCCTCCCTGCTGAATCCCCCCCTCCTCCCTCTCTGTGGATGACTTCGTCAACCATTTTGAAAAGAAGGTTGACGACATCCGATCCTCGTTTGTTAAGTCAAATGACACTGCTGGTCCTGCTCACACTGCCCTACCCTATGCTTTGACTTATTTCTCCCCTCTCTCTCCAGATAAAATCTTGCGACTTGTGACGCCCAACAACCTGCCCGCTTGACCCTATCCCCTCCTCTCTTCTCCAGACCATCTCCGGTGACCTTCTCCCTTACCTCACCTCGCTGATCAACTCATCCTTGACCGCTGGCTATGTCCCTTCCGTCTTCAAGAGAGCGAGAGTTGCACCCCTTCTCAAAAAACCAACACTCGATCCCTCTGATGTCAACAACTACAGACCAGTATCCCTTCTTTCTTTTCTCTCCAAAACTATTGAGCGTGCCGTCTTTAGCCAACTCTCTTGCTATCTCTCTCAGAATGACCTTCTTGATCCAAACCAGTCAAGTTTCAAGACTGGTCATTCAACTGAGACTGCTCTTCTCTGTGTCACAGAGGCTCTCCGCACTGCTAAAGCTAACTCTCTCTCCTCTGCTCTTGTCCTTCTAGACCTGTCTGCTGCCTTTGATACTGTGAACCATCAGATCCTCCTCTCCACCCTCTCCGAGCTGGGCATCTCCGGCGCGGCTCACTCTTGGATTGCGTCCTACCTGACCGGTCGCTCCTACCAAGTGGCGTGGCGAGAAGCTGTCTCCGCACCACGTGCTCTCACCACTGGTGTCCCCCAGGGCTCAGTTCTAGGCCCTCTCCTATTCTCGCTATACACCAAGTCACTTGGCTCTGTCATATCCTCACATGGCCTCTCCTATCATTGCTACGCTGACGACACACAACTAATCTTCTCCTTTCCCCCTTCTGATAACCAGGTGGCGAATCGCATCTCTGCATGTCTGGCAGACATATCAGTATGGATGACGGATCACCACCTCAAGCTGAATCTCGGCAAGACGGAGCTGCTCTTCCTCCCGGGAAGGACTGCCCGTTCCATGATCTCGCCATCACGGTTGACAACTCCGTTGTGTCCTCCTCCCAGAGTGCGAAGAGCCTTGGCGTGACCCTGGACAACACCCTGTCGTTCTCCGCTAACATCAAGGCGGTGACCCGATCCTGTAGGTTCATGCTCTACAACATTCGGAGAGTACGACCCTGCCTTACACAGGAAGCGGCACAGGTCCTAATCCAGGCACTTGTCATCTCCCGTCTGGATTACTGCAACTCGCTGTTGGCTGGGCTCCCTGCCTGTGCCATTAAACCCCTACAACTCATCCAGAATGCCGCAGCCCGTCTGGTGTTCAACCTTCCCAAGTTCTCTCACGTCACCCCGCTCCTCCGCACACTCCACTGGCTTCCAGTTGAAGCTCGCATCTGCTACAAGACCATGGTGCTTGCCTACGGAGCTGTGAGGGGAACGGCACCTCCGTACCTTCAGGCTCTGATCAGTCCCTACACCCAAACGAGGGAACTGCGTTCATCCACCTCTGGCCTGCTGGCTCCCCTACCTCTGCGGAAGCATAGTTCCCGCTCAGCCCAGTCAAAACTGTTCGCTGCTCTGGCACCCCAATGGTGGAACAAGCTCCCTCACGACGCCAGGACAGCGGAGTCACTCACCACCTTCCGGAGACATTTGAAACCCCACCTCTTTAAGGAATAACTGGGATTGGATAAAGTAATCCTTCTACCCCCCCCTTTATTCCAACCCACCCCCACCCCCCAAAAAAAAACAAAAAAAAAAAACATTGTAAAGTGGTTATCCCACTGGCTATAAGGTGAATGCACCTATTTGTAAGTCGCTCTGGATAAGAGTGTCTGCTAAATGACGTAAATGTAAATGTAAATGTAAATGTGCCTTTAGAGCATGCAATTTAGGTCAAAAGAGTTTATACTAAGAAAGGAAATAGAAAGTCTAACAGAACAGATAGATAGCAATAAAAACTGTAACATAGAGGCTCAGAATAAATTACAGGAAAAACAAAAAGAAATGGAGAAACTTATTCAAGAAAGATCAAGTGTAATATATTATAAAAATAAAGCAAACTGGATGGAATGTGGGGAAAAAAGCACAAAATTATTTTTTTATCTTCAACATAGGAATGCTACCAAAAATAACTTAATGAAACTGGTTACAATTGACGGACTCACCCATAATTCACCAAATGATATTTTGAAGGAAGAAACTAAATACTTTAAGCATATGTTTTCTTTTCAGTCGCCTCCATCTCCTCTAACTGAAGCTAATTGTAGAGATTTTTTTCTATTGATAATGTCAAATTAACAGCCACACAGAAAGACTCATGTGAAGGTGAAATTACAGAGGAGGAACTTCTGGATGCAATTAAAGACTTTAAGTCAGGGAAAACTCCAGGGTTGGATGGCATACCAGTTGAGGTATACCAAACCTTTTTTGATATACTAAGAGGACCGTTATTAGCATGTTTTAACCACTCCTATGTAAATGGTCGATTATCTGACACTCAAGAAGAAGGTCTGATCTCATTATTACTGAAACAGGATACAAGTGGAAAATATAAAGATCCAGTCCATTTACAAAATTGGAGGCCCCTTACACTTCAGTGTTGTGAAGCAAAAATCCTAGCAAAATGTATAGTGCATAGAATTTAATAGGTATTGTCGGATATTATTCATTCTAATCAGACAGGTTTTTTTTACATGGAAGATACATTAGAGATAATATAAGGCAAGTATTGGAAACAATAGAACACTATGGAAAATATGGGAAACCAGGCCTGCTATTCATAGCAGACTTCGAAAACGCATTTGATAAAGTTCAACTGGGGTTTATATATAAATGCCTGGAGCATTTCAATTTTGGAGAATCTCTTATAAAATGGGTCAAAATCATGTATAGTAACCCTAGGTGTAAAATAGTAAATAATGGCTATTTCTCAGAAAGTCTTAAACTGTCAAGAGGAGTGAAACAAGGTTGTCCACTATCGGCATATCTATTTATTGTGGCCATCGAGATGTTAGCTATTAAAATCAGATCCAATAATAATATCAGAGGATTAGAAATACAGGGCTTAAAAACAAAGGTGTCATTGTACGCTGATGATTCATGTTTTCTTTTAAATCCACAACTAGAATCCCTCCACAGCCTCATAGAGGATCTAGATACATTCTCTAACCTCTCTGGAATACAACCAAATTATGACAAATGTACTATATTACGTATTGGATCACAAAGAAATACAATTTATACATTACCATGTAGTTTACCAATAAAATGGTCTGATGGTGATGTGGATATACTCGGAATACATATCCCAAAGGAAATAAATGATCTCACTTCAATACATTTTAATAGAAAGTTAGCAAAATAGATAAGATCTTACTACCATGGAAAGGAAAATACCTGTCAATTTGTGGAAATATCACCCTGATTAACTCTTTTAGTATTATCCCAGTTTACCTATTTGCTTATGGTCTTGCCCACGCCAAGCGAACAGTTTATTAAATTATATGAGAAAAAAATATTCAATTTTATTTGGAACGGCAAGCCAGACAAAATTAAAAGGGCATATTTATATAATGAATATGAATTCGGAGGACAGAAATTATTAAATATTAAAGCATTAGACCTATCACTAAAAGCTTCAGTCATACAAAAGTTATGCTTAAATCCTAACTGGTTCTCAAGCAAATTAGTAAGATTGTCTCACCCAATGCTCAAGAAAGGCCTTTTTCCCTTTATTCAGATTACAACCTCTCACTTTCAGTAATTTGAAAAGGAAATAATCTCCCAAATATCACTATTTCAAAAACAAGCCATAGAAAGTTGGTTGCAATTTCAATTTAATCCTCCAGAAACTACAGGACAAATAATGCAACAAATATTGTGGTTAAATTCAAATATACTAATTGACAAAAAAACATTATTTTTTGACAGAATGTTTAAAAAAGGTATAATCTTCGTAAATGATATCATCGGTAGGACTGGTGGAGTTATGTCGCACATGCAGCTAACAAAAACATATGGAAATGTCTGCTCTACCCAAAATTACAACCAAATAATTGCAGCCTTACCGCAAAAGTGGAAGAGGAAAGTGGAAGGGGGAGAAAGTAAGGAACTTGTCTGTCGGCCTTGCATTAAAGAACATAATTGGTTAAGGAAAACTGTGATAAATAAAAAAGTATATCAGTTTCACTTAAGGACCAAAGGATTGACAGCCGTCCCATATAGATTGCAAAATAGTTGGGAAGAGATCTTTGACGTACCGATCCCATGGCATAGTGTTTATGAACTGACACACAAAATGACACCGGATTCAAAAATTAGAATCTTACAATTTAAATTATTATATAAAATTCTTGCTGCCAATATAATGTTATTTATATGGGGGATACAATCTTCCCAGCTCTGCAGATTTTGCTGTGAAGAGACAGAATCATTAGATCATTTGTTTTGGTTCTGTCCATTTGTAGCTTGTTTTTGGACACAGGTCCAGGAATGGCTAAAGGATTGCAATATTTACCTGGAGCTAACCTTGCAGATAGCATTACTGGGTGATCTGAAAAGTCATAGTCAATCAATCAATAATATAATAATACTTTTAGCAAAAATGTTTATTTTTAATTCACAATCTGTAGAAGCAATGAGAATAGAAAGGTTCAGAACTTTTGTAAAACATCACAGTACGGTTGAAATATATATGGCAAATAGAAATCCTATATGGATGGTGTTAAGATATAGATGGGAGGTATTGAATAGAGTTGAAGGATGGGACTAATAACAAATAACAACAAATAATAACAAAGATAGCTAATAATGTAAGCATACTCTGTCCATAATAAGTATATAGGTTGTATGTTGGGAGCTTTTGGGAAAGAGCACAGTTAGAAAGATATGGCATATAGAAGCAAACCGGATGGACATCATGAAAATGATCGGAGAGGTTGAGAGAAAAAAAAATATATATATATATATATAATAGAATTATTGTAAAATTAACTCTGTCCATAAGGTGTAGATAGTAAGTATAGACCGGAAGTAGAGGCCTGGGCATTGTTGTTCACTAATTTACTCCAAGTAGGGAAAGGATGGTGGGGTTGAAAAGTAATAAAGGGGAGTATATATATATTTAAAAAAACATGGGGGATTGGAAGTGATGCAGACAATTACATTGATAGAAGATACAATCTATCTGCAATATTAAGCTGATCCATTCCCCCAAAAAAAAAAAAAAAAAAAAAACACAAGTGGTTCCAAAATGTCTCTGGTGTTCACCCACAGTAGAAGCCATGACAATGACAGCCAAATCAAATATTAGTCACATGCTCCCGAGTGGCGCAGCAGTCTAAGGCACTGCATCTCAGTGCTTGAGGTGTCACTACAAACTCCCTGGTTCAATTCCAGGCTGTATCACAACCGGCCGTGATTGGGAGTGCCATAGGGCAGCGCACAATTGGCCCATTGTTGTCCGGGTTTGGTCGGTGTAGGCCGTCATTGTAAATAAGAATTTGTTCTTAACTGACTTGCCTAGTAAAATAAAAAGTAAACAACAGGTGTAGCCTAACAGTGAAACGCTTACTTAAGGGCCCTTCCTAACCACGCAGAGAGAAAAATGTTTTAATAATAGAAGAATGGAAAAATAATAACACAAGGAATAAATACACAATACACAGGGTACCAGTACCAAATCGATGTGCAGGGGTACGAGGTAATTGAGGTAGATATGTACATATAGGTAGGGATGAAGTGACTAGACAACAGTAACAGCAGCGTACAGTGGGGGAAAAAAAAGTATTTAGTCAGCCACCAATTGTGCAAGTTCTCTCACTTAAAAAGATGAGAGAGGCCTGTAATTTTCATCATAGGTACACGTCAACTATGACAGACAAAATTAGAAAAAAAATCCAGAAAATCACATTGTAGGATTTTCTATGACTTTATTTGCAAATTATGGTGGAAAATAAGTATTTGGTCAATAACAAAAGTTTCTCAATACTTTGCTATATTCCCTTTGTTGGCAATGACACAGGTCAAACGTTTTCTGTAAGTCTTCACAAGGTTTTCACACACTGTTGCTGGTATTTTGGCCCATTCCTCCATGCAGATCTCCTCTAGAGCAGTGATGTTTTGGGGCTGTCGCTGGGCAACACAGACTTTCAACTCCCTCCAAAGATTTTCTATGGGGTTGAGATCTGGAGACTGGCTAGGCTCCAGGACCTTGAAATGCTTCTTACGAAGCCACTCCTTCGTTGCCCGGGCGGTGTGTTTGGGATCATTGTCATGCTGAAAGACCCAGCCACGTTTCATCTTCAATGCCCTTGCTGATGGAAGGAGGTTTTCACTCAAAATCTCACGATACATGGCCCCATTCATTCTTTCCTTTACACGGATCAGTCGTCCTGGTCCCTTTGCAGAAAAACAGCCCCAAAGCATGTTTCCACCCCCATGCTTCACAGTAGGTATGGTGTTCTTTGGATGCAACTCAGCATTCTTTGTCCTCCAAACACGACGAGTTGAGTTTTTACCAAAAAGTTCTATTTTGGTTTCATCTGACCCTATGACATTATCCCAATCCTCTTCTGGATCATCCAAATGCACTCTAGCAAACTTCAGACGGGCCTGGACATGTACTGGCTTAAGCAGGGGGACACGTCTGGCACTGCAGGATTTGAGTCCCTGGCGGCGTAGTGTGTTACTGATGATAGGCTTTGTTACTTTGGTCCCAGCTCTCTGCAAGTCATCCACTAGGTCCCCCCGTGTGGTTCTGGGATTTTTGATCACCGTTCTTGTGATCATTTTGACCCCACGGGGTGAGATCTTGCGTGGAGCCCCAGATCGAGGGAGATTATCAGTGGTCTTGTATGTCTTCCATTTCCTAATAATTGCTCCCACTGTTGATTTATTCAAACCAAGCTGCTTACCTATTGCAGATTCAGTCTTCCCAGCCTGGTGCAGGTCTACAATTTTGTTTCTGGTGTCCTTTGACAGCTCTTTGGTCTTGGCCATAGTGGAGTTTGGAGTGTGACTGTTTGAGGTTGTGGACAGGTGTCTTTTATACTGATAACAAGTTCAAACAGGTGCCATTAATACAGGTAACGAGTGGAGGACAGAGGAGCCTCTTAAAGAAGAAGTTACAGGTCTGTGAGAGCCAGAAATCTTGCTTGTTTGTAGGTGACCAAATACTTATTTTTCACCATAATTTGCAAATAAATTCATTAAAAATCCTACAATGTGATTTTCAGGAAAAGAAAATCTCAATTTGTCTGTCATAGTTGACGTGTACCTATGATGAAAATTACAGGCCTCTCTCATCTTTTTAAGTGGGAGAACTTGCACAATTGGTGGCTGACTAAATACTTTTTTTCCCCACTGTATGTGATTAGTCAAACGAGATAGTCAATGCAGATAGTCCAGGTAGCTATTGGTAAACTATTTAACTAACTATTTAGCAGTCTTATGGCTAGGGGGTAGAAGCTGTTCAGGGCACTGTTGGGTTCCAGACTTGGTGCATATGTACCGCTTGCCGTGCGGTAGCAGAGAAAACAGTCTATGACCTGGGTGGCTGGAGTCCTTGACAATTTTTAGGGCCTTCCTCTGACACCATCTTGTATAGAGGTCCTTGATGGCAGTTGCCATACCAAGCGGTGATGCAGCCAGTCAAGATGCTCTCAATGGTGCAGCTGTATAACTTTTTGAGGATCTGAGGGCCCATGCGGAATCCTTTCAGCCTCCTGAGGGGCTGTGTTGGTGTGTGTGGACCATGACAATGTCTTACTGATGTGGACACCGAGGAACTTGAAGCTTCCTGTTTCCTGTAGTCCACGATCAGCTCCTTTGTCTTGCTGACATCGTGTCATCTGCAAACTTAATGATAGCGTTGGAGTCGTCCACGGCCAAGCAGTCATGGGTGAACAGGGAGTACAGGAGGGGACTAAGCAAACACCACTGAGGGGCCCCCGTTTTGATGGTCAGCAAGGCGGATGTGTTGTTGCCTACCAGGATCCAGTTGCAGAGGGAGGTGTTTAATCCCAGGGTCCTTATCTTAGTGATAAGCTTGGAGGGCACTATGGTGTTCAACACTGAGCTACAGTCAATGAACAGCATTCTCATGTAGGTGTTCCTTTTGTCCAGGTGGGAAGGGCAGTGTGGAGTGCAATAGAGATTGTGTCATCTGTGGATCTGTTGGGGCGTATGTGAATTGGAGTTGGTCCAGGGTGTCTGGGATGATGGTGTTGATGTGAGTATGACCAGCCTTGCAAAGCAATTCATGGCTACAGATGTGAGAGCTACGGGGTGATAGTCATTTAGACAGGTTACCTTGGTCAGCGCATGCTCTGAGTACGTGTCCTGGTAATCCATCTGGTCCTTCGTCCTTGTGAATGTTAACCTGTTTAAAAGTCTTACTCACATCGGTAACAGATAGCGTGATCACACAGTCGTCCAGAACAGCCGGTGCTCTCATGCATGGTTCAGTATTGCTAGCCTCGTAGCGAGCATAGAAGGTATTTAGCTCGTCTGGTAGGCTCTCGTCACTGGACAGCTCGCGGCTGGGTTTCCTTTTGTAATCCGTGATAGTCTGCGAGCCCTGCCACATCCGACGAGCGTCAGAGCCAGTGTAGTAGGATTCGATCTTGGTCCTGTATTGATGCTTTGCCTGTTTGATAGTCCGTCGGAGGGCGTAATGGGATTTCTCATATGCGTCCGCATTTGTGTCCTGCTCCTTGAAAGCGGAAGGTCTAGCCTTTAGCTCAGTGCAGATGTTGCCTGTAATCCATGGCTTGTGGTTGGGATATGTACGTACGTACGGTCACTCTGGTGAAGACATCGTCAAATGGAGGGTGAGGGAGAGATTTGTATACATCTGTGGTAGAGATTTGGTAAAACGAATTGGAGTTTTCCTGCATTAAAGTCACCGGCCACTAGGAGCGCCACCTCTGGGTAAACATTTTCCTGTTTGCTTATTGCCCTATACAGCTCGTTGAGTGCGGTCTTAGTGTCAGCATCGGTTTGTGTTGGTAAATAGACAGCTACGAAAATAACTATGTAAACTCTCTTCGTAAATAGTATGGTCTACAGCTAATCATAAGGTATTCTAACTCAGGCGAGCAGAACCTCTAGACTTCCTTAATATTAGAGATCGCGCACCAGCTGTTGTTAACAAAGAGACACACACACCCTCCCCTGAGCTTCTCCGACGCTGCCATTCTGTCCTGCCAATGTATAGAAAAACCAGCTAGATTTATATTTACCATGTCCTTGTTCAGCCACGACTCATAGAAACATAGGATATTACAGTTCTTCAGATCATGTTGATAGCATAGTCTTGAATGGAGTTCATCCAGTTGACTCTCCAGTGATTGCATGTTCGTAGAGGCAATTTATCCACTCTCCGACGTAGTCTCATCAGGTATCCCACACGTTGGCCTCTATAGCGTCATCTTCTCCTTCTTCGAGTGTAGTGGATTTGGGCCTGGTCCAGGATAATCGATATGTCTTTCACCTCCAACTCATTGAAGTCCTCGTACAAAAAAAGTTAAGATCAACGCAAAAAAAATACACAAAATAGCACAATTGGTCAGGAGCCTGTGAAGCCTCTATTCCCTCCAGTGCCATTCTATCCTCTCACACTTACAAACAAACAGTGGCTATGAGAGAATCTACTACTACTGTGACTAGGGATGAGTTGGACATCATTGTACATCAAGCTGTGTGACACTACTAGACACACTGAAGATTACGACACAGTTCTCCATCCTTTCTACTAGAGTTTTGCAGTTTAATGTTTAACAATAGCTCTAAGCCTCTTTGCACTGTGTTTGACAGGGGGGAGGAGGGGGCACTTATAAAAACATCAGTTCCTTCATAGCATAAGCTTCTCACAGTGACTATCACTACTTCCTAAATGGCACCATGTGCCCTACATAGTGCACTACATTTGACCATGGCCATAGGGAATACGGTGCCATTTAGTATGGAGCCGACATATCCTCATTCCTCTTATTCCTCTTATCTCAACCGTCTTTGTCCCTGGGGAGAATTACCAGGGTTAAGCTATCCACTGTCTGAGCTCCAGCTTTCACAGCTAAATCTCAGGACATAGGCCTACTGGAGACATACTGGAGACAGGCACTTCACTTCACTATTATGATGTATTGCACTGAATTGACCTTACTACCTGGCCTTTCTGCCATCTTCAAATATGAACATTCTATCATTAATGAGCTCAAGGAGAACATAGGATTTCATCCTAATTCGATCACCCTCACAGCTACCCTCCAATCACACCAATTATGCAAATAGTGGAACTCAATCACTTGTTTTAATCCACAAAACACTTTGGTATCGGGTTGCGAAGCAACCGTATTTTGTTTGTACCGTGGAAAGCAGTCTATCAAAAGTTGCTAGCTCACATCTAAATTCTCAAACTAAATATACAGTGGGGAGAACAAGTATTTGATACACTGCCGATTTTGCAGGTTTTCCTACTTACAAAGCATGTAGAGGTCTGTAATTTTTATCATAGGTACACTTCAACTGTGAGAGACGGAATCTAAAACAAAAATCCAGAAAATCACATTGTATGATTTTTAAGTAATTAATTTGCATTTTATTGCATGACATAAGTATTTGATACATCAGAAAAGCAGAACTTAATATTTGGTACAGAAACCTTTGTTTGCAATTACAGAGATCATACGTTTCCTGTAGGTCTTGACCAGGTTTGCACACACTGCAGCAGGGATTTTGGCCCACTCCTCCATACAGACCTTCTCCAGATCCTTCAGGTTTCGGGGCTGTCACACCTTTCAGCTCCCTCCAAAGATGTTCTATTGGGTTCAGGTCTGGAGACTGGCTAGGCCACTCCAGGACCTTGAGATGCTTCTTACGGAGCCACTCCTTAGTTGCCCTGGCTGTGTGTTTCGGGTCGTTGTCATGCTGGAAGACCCAGCCACGACCCCATATTCAATGCTCTTACTGAGGGAAGGAGGTTGTTGGCCAAGATCTCGCGATACATGGCCCCATCCATCCTCCCCTCAATACGGTGCAGTCGTCCTGTCCCTTTTGCAGAAAAGCATCCCCAAAGAATGATGTTTCCACCTCCATGCTTCACGGTTGGGATGGTGTTCTTGGGGTTGTACTCATCCTTCTTCTTCCTCCAAACACGGCGAGTGGAGTTTACACCAAAAAGCTATATTTTTGTCTCATCAGACCACATGACCTTCTCCCATTCCTCCTCTGGATCATCCAGATGGTCATTGGCAAACTTCAGACGGGCCTGGACATGCGCTGACTTGAGCAGGGGGACCTTGCGTGCGCTGCAGGATTTTTATCCATGACGGCATAGTGTGTTACTAATGGTTTTCTTTGAGACTGTGGTCCCAGCTCTCTTCAGGTCATTGACCAGGTCCTGCCGTGTAGTTCTGGGCTGATCCATCACCTTCCTCATGATCATCGATGCCCCACGAGGTGAGATCTTGGATGGAGCCCCAGACCGAGGGTGATTGACCGTCATCTTGAACTTCTTCCATTTTCTAATAATTGGGCCAACAGTTGTTGCCTTCTCACCAAGCTGCTTGCCTATTGTCCTGTAGCCCATCCCAGCCTTGTGCAGGTCTACTATTTTATCCCTGATGTCCTTACACAGCTCTCTGGTCTTGGCCATTGTGGAGAGGTTGGAGTCTGTTTGATTGAGTGTGTGGACAGGTGTCTTTTATACAGGTAACGAGTTCAAACAGGTGCAGTTAATACAGGTAATGAGTGGAGAACAGGAGGGCTTCTTAAACAAAAACAAGCAGATCTGTGAGAGCCGGAATTCTTACTGGTTGGTAGGTGATCAAATACTTATGTCATGCAATAAAATGCAAATTAATTACTTAAAAATCATACAATGTGATTTTCTGGATTTTTGTTTTGTTTGGTCTACATGCTTTGTAAGTAGGAAAACCTGCAAAATCGGCAGTGTATCAAATACTTGTTCTCCCCACTGTATACTGCAATTCCAACCACAAAAGGCCTTAGTTTTGATTTTAAGCCTCAAAATAACAACAACTTGCCTAGCTAACAGCAAAAAAAAAAATTGGGACTTTGTTATAAATGTCATTCTATTTTCGAGGCTCATATGTTGTCATGGAAAATATTCATGTTATTTCCAACAACCAAAGAGCAACTCCGCCGTAAATCCAGCGCATATTAAACATTGAGATTGCCTAAAGGCCAAATCAAATCAAATCTAATTTTATTGGACGCGTACACATATTTTGCAGATGTTATCACAGGTGCAGTGAAATGTTTATGTTTGTAGCTCCAACAGTGCAGTAATACCTAACAATAAAAAACAATACACACAAATCCAAAAAATTCAATTAAAGAAATTAAGAAATGTCAGTACAGAATATATACTGTATTAGACCATTACTATTAATTATGTTTTAAGGGCTGATGGAGGAATTATGATTATGACTAAAATTGTTAACCCCAATAATGATGATGACTGTGTGAACTGTGTTAGGGTTATCATTATAAACCCACTAACAGAGGGGGTGAGTTAGAAACTCCTGAGACAAACATTCCAGGATGAAGGGGACTGAGAAACTGTTTAAAGGCCTCCTAGAGGTGGGCGGAGCAAAGTGCATTTGTGTGTCAAGGGGTATAAAAGCTGTTATGTGTTTTTTGGCGGCAGAGCTCTCCATGATTAAACATACAGATCATTCTTGCCGGTTGTGGACCTTCGTTTAATTCATGATTAAACCAGAGTCTTACACCCTCTGGGAATTATTCAAAGCATTAAGTTTGATGAATTAGAGATAGAAATTCTTGTGACAAATGGTCCTTCGAGCGGAGCTCAAAATACGTCTTTATCGTTCTGAGGACACCGAAAACCGTGCACGGGCGGATGATAGCATCCGTATAGAATAGACCTGGCCTTTGACGTTAAGGTTATAAACAGGCCGGTGATGAACCTTATGAACGATAAAGACGTTGACGAGATCTGAAAAAGTATTTAAATCCCAACTGCAAGGAGAAGGACAGTAATTTTTATTCATGGGTTTTGGTGAAATCATTTGAACTTGTATGAGAATAGTAATTCTTGTGAAGGGCAGAGAATAGTTACCAAAATCTCATAAGAGAATTAAAAGGAAGGAAGGGGGTCTGAAATGACTCAAGGTAAATGGCCATTACCAAAATAAACTAGTTAATATTGAGATTGTACGGGGAACAGTGTTTACAATATAAACAGGAAGGGAGATAATTATCATTGTGTGAGATAGATACATTAAACAAGTCAAGAGTCATAACCAACTGGGGATTTACTCTAACTCTGTCTATTTCATAAAACTGGAGCAGTTACGACCTCTGGGTTACGGATAGTGTTAGTAAAAAATCGTATAAGGTTGTATACGTGTGAGACCTAATGATCCATCGAAATACGTGATAATTGTTTCAAGGAAGGGACTAAAATAGGTCGCGTGAGAAAAAATGGTGTTCCCATCTGTTCCATTAAACTGGTGTCTTAAAAAACTCTGGGTTACGGGTTGGATCATTTAAATGGTTGATTACAAAAGCAGATCATAAACATTTGCTCAAAAGTCGCACCAAATAATAAGTCCCAAAGAAAATGATTCTTGATTGAATTATTACTAAACGGGGGGATTTCTTATTTTTCTACCATGGGAAATAAATATTCTAAAGAGGTCCGAGAATTAACGGGGGATGAAATATATATGTTAGGAAGGGATCGAAGAAATATGTTTTATGGATCCATTTGGGAGAAGAGGTACGGATTTATTGGGCATCTCGATGTGGAGAAATTAGAGGTTATGATTAGGCAGATGCATATAAACTGTGGAACGGATTTGAAGAAACAGCGAGGGGAGGGGCTAGACACAGCGAGAGTATGACTTTTGGAGAGTCAGGAAAGACTAGAGAATTTTGCTAGAGAGTGTGAGGCGCCGTGTAAATACTGTAACAAAACAGGTCATAACCATCGCGACTGCAGAGATAAAGGAAAGGGCAGTGTCCGGGAAATGACAGTCTATTTTTTGGTTCCACAGGTAAAATGTTTGAAGAAGTGATTTGTGTCGATTAAGAATTGGCTAAAAACACCACGAAGCGATTATTTGAGAGGTACCTATACATTTCTAACGATATATACGTATGAACGTTCTCACCCAAACGTAGACGTACGTCATGGGTGAGAAAGTAGAGAATATTTACATTTACATTTTTGGTCATTTAGCAGACGCTCTTGTCCAGAGCGACTTACAGGAGCGATTGGGGTTGGGTGCCTTGCTCGGGGGCACATCGACAGGTTTTTTGCCTGGTCGGCTCGGGGATTGGAACCGGCGACCTCTCGGTTGCTGGCGCGGCGCTCTTGGTCGCTAAGCTACCTGCCGCCCCATATGAGTTTAAGGTTGTGCCGTTGTTTGATTATGTGATAAGGTTTAATGGGTAATCGGACCATTACTAATGTGGTTATAGAAGTAATGTATAATATAGTAGAGAGCCAATAGAGGGTTCCATTGAACTATTATGGTTTATTGGGCATTTCAATGGCATAAGGTGAAATCTGTATGTATGAGTGAATTCAACGGCTGGTATGGGTGGTAACCGGATACTACTGAGTATTTGGTTTGGTGATGTTGAATGGAAGATTTGTAGCGTGGTTTGGGTTAAATAGAAAGACTTATTCAACGGGAATAGGTGCAGGGAGAGAGAGTTTTTGTGTTGCTGAATGAGGTAAGAGCTAGTGCGGTTTTCATTTGGTGACGTCACTTGCTCTATGAACTGGAAGTAGTTGCTTTGAAAGAATCGCAGATTTTGTAGAGTGACTGGCAATGTATGTAGAGGGTCCCTGGTTCGAACCCAGGTAGGGACAGTGGGTAAAGCTTTCGCATTGGGGTTATGGACCTAGATTACTAAGTGGATTGAGAAATGTGAAAAGTTGAATTAGATAGCTTTAGAAGTATTCTAGAAAGGTCTATGAAAATATGTTACAAGTACGAATGACATTATTTCCTAAGAAGGAAGATGATTAGGGCAGGTCCCCGCACCTCCCCCGTTGTGTCGGAAGGGGAAGGGGTGAGAGACAGTACATAGTTCAAATGATAGGAATATAATTAAATGTATGCTTATCAACGATAGCAAGTATTTGTTTTATTTATTAGGGCCTAATCAGAGAGAACAGTTAAAGAAATTGAATAGCGAACTGAAATTGTGATAGAGCTGTGAAAATTATTTCAGTTGAGGACAAAGGAAAATAATTTATGGTTCTAGTTCCCGGGTAAAAGAGTTGTACTTGCTTGACTAAGATTGAGCAGAAGTTTTAATAGTTGAATGAAAAGCATTTCTTTGACAAAGTCTAATGGTTATTACTTTATTGTATAGGTTGGGTAACACCAGTGGTGTGTGAAAATAATTGGTGATTTCTAAAACGATAATCTGTTTATGGTACGCTGAACAATGGGATATAGTTGTGACTATTAGGATGATGGATTGAATAAACATTGGTTATAAGTATGAAGTTATTAAACAATAGGTTTATATTTTTAAAACATCAATGCAACAGGTTGCGATGATTAAATTAATAGAAAGGGGTTATAGGGTTATATTAGAAGGTGTAGTGAACTTAATGAAATGTGGTATTATATAGTGTCTTCCAGGATTGATGGAAGTCTCCTATAGCATTATGTTTAGGGGATGCCTGGGATAAAATATAATGTCTTACTTACACGGAGTATGTGATTGTATTGGCTAATGAATGAAATATGATATTTACAGGGGCGAAAGGAACAATAGAAGGGGAGACAGATTTTCCTATGGTGTTGGTAAAATAATTGATAATGGATCATTTGAGATGAGATCACATGGAGCAGATTTAGGGGTTCAATAATCATTGTGAGATTAGTTATGAGGAATTAGATTGATACAAACGATTATTGATGAGTTAGGACTGGGGATATCTGTATCATGTTTTGTGTGTACTTACCATCTTTAGATTACTGATGGTAATTGAAGGTTAACAAAATGTATATCCAGGAGAAAGAGATTAGCTTATCTCATTGGAATGTTGCCCAGGGCTAGGGGGAGCAGTAGTGAAGTTAGGCAGTATTTAGGTCGTAAAAGGGAGCTACCAAATTAAGTGGGGCCTGGCTATTTTTGGTTGTTGTTTTTCAATTGGGTTTTTCAAATAAAAAACAACACACCTAGTATGATGTTTATAAAGGGGGTTGTTATGTTGAATTTAGGGGTTTTTCAACAGTTCATAGGTGATGGGTCTTAAAGGAGCACACACAGTGAATTTTATGTTGATGAGTTTGGAGTGTGCATGATTTATTGTGGGAGTGGATGTCATGAGGACTTGGTGTTTACTATGCTGTGGGATGGTTTATTTTATCAAGTTGAGGGTAATTTATAGTGCTGTGAAAAGGGTGAATAAGATTATAATTTGGTAATAATAGGATTTGAACCATAAAATAACAGAAGAGGGAGAGAGCTTTCCCTGAATGAGGGATACCTGTTGCTAGTCAATTGTACTAATCTTGGATTACTTTTACGGGATAGAAGTAAGTTGAGATATTATCAAATGTTGTCATTTAAATTTCATTTTTATTATGCTTTAATAAACAACAAGTTGGTATTTGAAACTAAATTAATGCAATGAGCTGCAGTAATCAGAGGAAGGCACAATATAATGCGAAACAGCTATTGCCTAGATCATTGATTTAGTAATAAGATCAGGAAGATAGTAATAATAGGAAGCTGGATAGGAGAATTTAAGATAGAGACTAGCTGTCCAGAAATAGATGAAGCAGGATGAGTTAAGGAATAAATGCAGAGACGAAATACAGAAAGAGTTGTGAAGTGTTCTTCTATACTTCAAGTACCAAAACCGTTAAACAAGAAACAAATGATGAGCTTTTTGGGAATGATAGACTACTGTAGAGCTTGGGTACTCCATTATGTACTGCATACTGGTAAATTAAGTGATTTTATCTATGGGAAGGCAATGGCAGCCCATGGTAAAATCATTTGGAACTCTGAGGAGGAGGAACAATTTATGAAGATAAAAAAGTTGCTCACTTCCCAAACAGTCTTAGCTTTTCCTACATATAACAGGGATTTTACCCAAATGGTAGAGAGTAAAGAGGGATATATGACATTGGTCGTGATTTAAAGACGGTGAAGAGGGAGTTTTTTTAGTGGACTATTAGATATAACTGGGTTAATCACGAACATAGAGTCGTGATTAGGCGGCAGGCTTAGTTGGGTTATTTCAGTGTGTGGGTGAAGTGAAAGGTGACCTAGGGTCGAATTGCTCTCTTACTTAAGTCCTATGGCTGTCCTACGTTATCAGTGAATGAAAGCAGAAGGGAGCCTTTTGCTTCTCTCCTCAAACAGAGAGGAAAAAGCTGCCAGGGTTGAGCAGAGTTCAGGCTAAAACCTTTGTCTCTCCTTTGCTATCTTCTTGATTGATCACAGCATGAAGGGGGGTTTGTGTTAGGTTTGAAAGATTTAAGTATGAACCTGTCATGTCCAACCATCAGTCTTCAGGTCAAGCCCGGGAGAGCCGGGGAGAGCCAGGGTAGAACAGAGTTTGAACTAAACATGAGTGTTTTTACAAGATAAGGGATTGATTTATTGGATTACTATTGATTCTGAACTGAATGAATGTCGAATTTAGCTGCCATAAAAGACAAAGGAAGTGGGAGGAGCAATAAAGAAGCAAGGGACAGTCTCAAAAATAAATAAGGGATGGCAATTGGATGATAAATTACCAATATTACCTAAGTGATTGTTTAGGTAGGTGGTAATATTGACACATGAGCAGAACCATGTGTCAAGAGGGGGGGAGGTGGTAGGATTAAATAATAAATATACGAAGGAGAGGACAAACTACTTTAAAAAAACATTTTTTTAGATACAGTCTAGAAAGAGAATACTGATGTCAACGGTATGATTAGAGAGGGTTTAAGGAAAACACACAGGACAGAAGGAAGAAATGGGGTACAAGGTGTACCGATAGTATTAATGACGATCAGGAGAACTCCAGATGAAGAAGGGTTATTGCCATTGGAGGAGGGATTTGGTAGACCATATAGAATGGGCGAGTTAGGAGGACCGGAACAGGCAGAAATATAAATTAAGAGCACCCTAGCAGAAAACGTGAGAAGGTAGTTTATTAACCACACCGGTATGTCAGAGGTTTTGTGCCCCACAGGTAAACTAAAGGAGAAGGTGACCCACTCTATCTAACCAGGTGACTGGTGAGCATCCAGTCCCTAAATAAGAAAGACTGGAAGCAGGCCTGTTGGGAAGGGCCCTATCAGGTTATATTGGTCACTGCCTTTGCCATTAGAATAGCAGAAAGAGCAACCTGGGTCCACGTTACCCACTGCAAAAAGGTAAGAACACATACAAGCAACACTGGACACACACAGAGTTAGAGAGAAGAACTGGACCAATAGGGTCTGGGGATCACCTCTGTTAACGAAGATCTCCTACCCCGACCTATCATCACTGTAGTGTGTTCTCAGGGTGTGAGTATGGGGTAATACCAAGCAGGAAGACTGAGGACAGGAGAGGGTTGGTGGTTTTTGGGAATAGGGGTGACTTGAGCTGCATCATAGTCTCGGCAATGGTCTTGATATGTCAAGATCCACCACCAATTACGCTATGACCATTGTTACATTTACATTTACGTCATTTAGCAGACGCTCTTATCCAGAGCGACTTACAGTTAGTGAGTGCATACATAATTTTTTTCATACTGGCCCCCCATGGGAATCGAACCCACAACCCTGGCATTGCAAACGCCATCCCTGCCGGCCAAACCCTCCCCTACCTTGGATGACGCTGGGCCAATTGTGCGCCGCCCCATGTCTCCCGGTCGCGGCCAGCTACGACAGAGCCTGGATTCGAACCAGGATCTCTAGTGGCACAGTTAGCACTGCGATGCAGTGCCTTAGACCACTGCGCCACTCGGGTTAAGAAGTAAAAGAGAAGAGAAGCGACCCGACATACTGACCGTCAAGGACGAGTGGCCTACAAAATGGGAGTCAGAGAAGGGCAGACTGTAGGATTCAAAATAAAGGTTAGGGATGTAGCCAACGGGTGGGGTACATGTCAATAAGCAATTTGGGATTATAAAATCCCATTATATTTGTGTTCGGCCCCCACGGCGGATTGTTCCTAGACTCAAGTGTTTAAACACACTTGGGGACGGGGATATGAGACCGGGCGGGACTGAACATCCAGATGGGGGGTAAAGAGAAACAAAGACAATTATCAATTGGAGATAGTAGTAATGTGATTGACTTGTTCAGAAGCACAGGAGAGAATTCTGAACCTTACAGCCCCTGTAATCGATGTGTGGTGGGCGTGTGCCAGTAAAGGCAGTATAAGGCAGAGAATACCAAAAGGGTGGCTAGATATGTGCACCCTGGTTCTACTGATTCAGCTAGTTAGAATTAGTCACCAGGAACCAAGGAAAGGGTTAAACAGACATAGGATGAGTTTTAACAAGAAGGAGAATAGCCCTATTTAGATGGATGCGATTGGGGTATCAAGGGGGGTACCGGATGGATACCAAGCTATGAAAGAATTAGGGGAAGGATTTACTACCACATTCTTTTGGTGGGTGAAAATAAACAAAATTGTGGATTGGATTAATTTTATCTATTACGACCAACAACGATTTATTGGCCAGACTAGGGATGCAGTAAAAGGGATCTCTGAACAATTATCCGCCATCTCACTCATGACTTAGGAAAAGAGGTTGGCTCTAGATCAGGCAGAAAGGGGCGGTGTCTATAGAATGATAAGCCATAGTTGCACATTTATCCCTAACAACACCACACCGGATGGGACGGTCACCAGAGCTCTTGCAGAATTAACTGTAAGAGCAGTTAATTAAAGTGAAGAATGAGCTGAGAACTCAGAAGTTAGTACATCGTGGATAGGGTGGTTTGATGAAATGTTTGGTAAATGGAAAACCATAGCAGCCACCATCTTGGGGGCAGCCAGCGTTTATATGGGTATTCTTGTATTATGTGGTTGTTGTCTTGTTCCCTGTGTCCGAGGGTGAGTAAGGCGTTGGAGAACGCAGTGTCTCAACCGATGGTGAGATATGGAGGGAATCCGGACTCTGACCAGTGGAATGTGAAAAAAAACGATCCTCCAGGCTTGGTGGATGACGAGGACTTTGACCCTGAAAGACCGCAATTGGATGAAATGTTTATTAGTTCTGATGTATGAAGATCAGATTGGTCATGCTTGTAAATACATTTATCCTAAGGGTGTAAACATTTAGTCAAAGGGTGGACTGATGGAGGAATTATGATTATGACTAAAATTGTTAACCCCAATACTGATGATGACTGTGTGAACTGTGTTAGGGTTATCATTATAAACCCACTAACAGAGGGGGTGAGTTAGAAACTCCTGAGACAAACATTCCAGGATGAAGGGGACTGAGAAACTGTTTAAAGGCCTCCTAGAGGTGGGCGGAGCAAAGTGCCTTTGTGTGTCAAGGGGTATAAAAGCTGTTATGTGTTTTTTGGCGGCAGAGCTCTCCATGATTAAACATACAGATCATTCTTGCCGGTTGTGGACCTTCGTTTAATTCATGATTAAACCAGAGTCTTACACCCTCTGGGAATTATTCAAAGCATTAAGTTTGATTAATTAGAGATAGAAATTCTCGTGACAAGGGCATATAATATAGACAGTGAATAGTCAAATCAAATCAAATGTTACTTGCCACAAACGCCGAATACAACAGGTGTAGGTAGACCTTACAGTGAAATGCTTACTTACAAGCCCTTAACCAACAATGCCGTTTTAAGAAGAATAACTGTTAAGTAAAGAAATAGATTAGTAAAAAAATATATACAGTTGAAGTCGGAAGTTTATATACAGTGGGGGAAAAAGTATTTAGTCAGCCACCAATTGTGCAAGTTCTCCCACTTAAAAAGATGAGAGAGGCCTGTAATTTTCATCATAGGTACACGTCAACTATGACAGACAAAATTAGAAAAACATTTCCAGAAAATCACAATGTCGGATTTTTTATGAATCTATTTGCAAATTATGGTGGAAAATAAGTATTTGGTCAATAACAAAAGTTTCTCAATACTTTGTTATATACCTTTTGTTGGCAATAACACAGGTCAAACATTTTCTGTACGTCTTCACAAGGCTTCACACACTGTTGCTGGTATTTTGGCCCATTCCTCCATGCAGATCTCCTCTAGAGCAGTGATGTTTTGGGGCTGTCGCTGGGCAACACAGACTTTCAACTCCCTCCAAAGATTTTCTATGGGGTTGAGATCTGGAGACTGGCTAGGCCACTCCAGGACCTTGAAATGCTTCTTACGAAGCCACTCCTTCGTTGCCCGGGCGGTGTATTTGGGATCATTGTCATGCTGAAAGACCCAGCCACGTTTCATCTTCAATGCCCTTGCTGATGGAAGGAGGTTTTCACTCAAAATCTCACGATACATGGCCCCATTCATTCTTTCCTTTACACGGATCAGTCGTCCTGGTCCCTTTGCAGAAAAACAGCCCCAAAGCATGATGTTTCCACCCCCATGCTTCACAGTAGGTACGGTGTTCTTTGGATGCAACTCAGCATTCTTTGTCCTCCAAACACGATTCAGTTGAGTTTTTACCAAAAAGTTCTATTTTGGTTTCATCTGACCATATGACATTCTCCCAATCCTCTTCTGGATCATCCAAATGCACTCTAGCAAACTTCAGACGGGCCTGGACATGTACTGGCTTAAGCAGGGGGACACGTCTGGCACTGCAGGATTTGAGTCCCTGGCGGCGTAGTGTGTTACTGATGGTAGGCTTTGTTACTTTGGTCCCAGCTCTCTGCAGGTCATTCACTAGGTCCCCCCGTGTGGTTCTGGGATTTTTGCTCACCGTTCTTGTGATCATTTTGACCCCACGGGGTGAGATCTTGCGTGGAGCTCCAGATCGAGGGAGATTATCAGTGGTCTTGTATGTCTTCCATTTCCTAATAATTGCTCCCACTGTTGATTTCTTCAAACCAAGCTGCTTACCTATTGCAGATGCAGTCTTCCCAGCCTGGTGCAGGTCTACAATTTTGTTTCTGGTGTCCTTTGACAGCTCTTTGGTCTTGGCCATAGTGGAGTTTGGAGTGTGACTGTTTTTGGTTGTGGACAGGTATCTTTTATACTGATAACAAGTTCAAACAGGTGCCATTAATACAGGTAACGAGTGGAGGACAGAGGAGCCTCTTAAAGAAGAAGTTACAGGTCTGTGAGAGCCAGAAATCTTGCTTGTTTGTAGGTGACCAAATACTTATTTTCCACCATAATTTGCAAATAAATTCATTAAAAATCCTACAATGTGATTTTCTGGATTTATTTTCCTAAATTTGTCTGTCATAGTTGACGTGTACCTATGATGAAAATTACAGGCCTCTCTCGTCTTTTTAAGTGGGAGAACTTGCACAATTGGTGGCTGACTAAATACTTTTTTCCCCCACTGTACACCTTAACCAAATACATTTAAACTCAGTTTTTCACAATTCCTGACATTTAATACTAGTAAAAATTCCCTGTCTTAGGTCAGTTAGGATCACCAATTTATTTTAAGAATGTGAAATGTCTGAATAATAGTAGAGAGAATTATTCATTTCAGCTTTTCTTTCTTTCATCACATTCCAGTGGGTCAGAAGTTTACATAGACTCAATTAGTATTTGGTAGCAATGCCATTAAATTGTTTAACTTGGGTCAAACGTTTCTGATAGCCTTCCACGAGCTTCCCACAATAAGTTGGGTGAATTTTGGCCCATTCTTCCTGACAGAGCTAGTGTAACTGAGTTAGGTTTGTAGGCCTCCTTGTTCGCACACGCTTTTTCAGTTCTGCCCACAAATGTTCTATAGCATTGATGTCAGGGCTTTGTGATGGCCACTCCAATACCTTGACGTTGTAGTCCTTAAGCCATTTTTCCACAACTTTGGAAGTATGCTTTGGGTCATTGTCCATTTGGAAGACCCATTTGCGACCAAGCTTTAACTTCCTGACTGATGTCTTGAGATGATGCTTCAATATATCCACATCATTTTCCTTCCTCATGATGCCATCTATTTTGTGAAGTGCACCAGTCCCTCGTGCAGCAAAGCACCCCCACAGCATGATGCTGCCACCCCCATGCATCATGGTTGGGATGGTGTTCTTCGGCTTGCAACAGCCCCCTTTTTCCTCCAAACAATGGTCATTATGGCCAAACAGTTCTATTTTTGTTTCATCAGACCAGAGGACATGTCTCCAAAAAGTATGCTCTTTGTCCCCATGTGCAGTTGCAAACCGTAGTCTGGCTTTTTTATGGCGGTTTTGGAGCAGTGGCTTCTTCCTTGCTGAGCGGCCTTTCAGGTTATGTCGATATAGGACTCATTTTACTGTGGATATAGATACTTTTCTGGAATTTTCCAAGCTGTTTAAAGGCACAGCCAGCTTAGTGTATGTAAACTTCTGACCCACTGGAATTGTGATACAGTGAATTATAAGTGAAATAATCTGTCTGTAAACAATTGTTGGAAAGATTACTTGTGTAATGCACAAAGTAGATGTCCTAACCGACTTGCCAAAACTATAGTTTGTTAACAAGAAATTGGTGGTGTGGTTGAAAAACGAGTTTTAATGACTCCAACCTAAGTGTATGTAAACTTCGACTTCAACTGTATATACAGTGAGGGAAAAAAGTATTTGATCCCCTGCTGATTTTGTACGTTTGCCCACTGACAAAGACATGTCACGATCGTTGAGAGACGGGTCAGACCAAGGTGCAGCATGATATGCGTACATGTTTATTCACCCAAATAAACAATACAAACAAAACAAGAAACAACGTAACGTGAAGTCCTCAGGCTATACACATATCCGGAACAAGATCCCACAACTAAGGTAGGCAAACAGGCTACTTAAGTATGATCCCCAATCAGAGACAACGAGCGACAGCTGTCTCTAATTGGGAATCACACCCGGCCAAACATAGACACACAACCTAGAACTGAAACATAGAAATAGACTAACTAGAACGTAAACATAGAATATAGAACATAGAAACTCACGCCCTGACCAAACCAACTAAAGACAACAGGCCTTTCACGGCCAGGGCGTGACAGTACACCCCCCCCCCCCCAAAGGTGTGTACTCCGGCCGCACCACCCTGACTCATTAGGGGAGGGTGCGGGTGGGCTTTCAGCCTCGGAGGCGGATCCGGCTCCGGGCGTGACGACCTCTTCCTCTCTGCCTCCCCGTTTCGCCCCTGGTCTGATCTGGACCTCAGCGCATTGCTTCCCCTCTTCTTCCTCCCACGATGCACCAAGCCCTGTCTGGACCCTGGTGTGTGAGACCCCGAATCTAGAGAGGGGCGGACCACTGGTTTGGTGCGAGGAGCAGGCACGGGCTGTGCCGGACTGGATACACGCACCACTGGTCTGGTGCGGGGAGTAGGTACGGGGTGTACGGGGCTGGCGACACGCACCACTGGTTTGGTGTGGGGAGCAGGTTCAGGGCCATACTGGACTGGATACACGCACCACAGGTTTGGTGCGGGGAGCAGGTATGGGGCGTACCGGGCTGGCGACACTTACCACTGGTTTGGTGCGGGGAGCAGGTACGGGCCGTACTGGACTGGATACACGCACCAGTGGAGCGGACTGCTCTGGCTCTGGAGTGGAGCCGCTCACCGGAGCTGAACTGGGCACCGGTGGAGCGGACTGCTCTGTCTCTGGAATGGAGCCGCTGACCGGAGCTGGATCAGGCGACGGTGGAGCGGATTGCTCTGACTCCGGAATGGATCCGCTGACCGGAGCTGGACTGGGCACCGGTGGAGCGGACTGCTCTGGCTCCGGAGTGGATCCGCTGACCGGAGCTGGACTGGACCCCGGTGGAGCGGAATGCTCTGACTCCGGAATGGAGCCGCTGACCGGAGCTGGACTGGGCACCGGTGGAGCGAACTGCTCTGGTTCCGGAGTGGAGCAACCGACCGGAACTGGTTGCCGGCCCCAGACTGGGCACCGACACGCTTTGGAGCTCCTGCTCCAAAACGGGGCTGTACGTCGTGCCCACCCTGGGCACCGACGCAGAGGTGGTTTCCAACCCGGTCGTTGGGATTGTTGCCGGCCCCAGACTGGGCACCGACAAGCTAAAGTGCTCCCTGCAGGGGACCGTCGCTGGAGGTCGGGTGAGTTGTGTGGTTGGAGGAGGTGTATAAATGCCACCTCTCTCCCATCGCTCCAATGTACTCACCACGCGCACCATTGCGCTGCCGAGCGCCTGGATCCTGCTCGCCTGCCGTTGAATACGTTCCTCCCAAGATCTGGACGGACCGGCTGTACCTGCTGACTCCATTTTAGGTGCGTGTTCCTGTCCTGGAACGGGCCGTGCGGGACTGGGAACACACACTACTGGTTTGGTGCGAGAAGCAGGCACAGGACATACCGGGCTGGGAACTGGCGTTGGATATGTACGACTGTTCCAGTCCCTCTCTCTTCGTGCCCAATCCTCCTCCAGTGAGGACTCCTCCGGGAGCCCCCACGAGTTAGGGAACAGAAACTCATCGTTGTCGTCATTCTCCGACTCCTCAGTGTAAAACTGTTCCCATTCCTGTTCCCATGGTCGTAGGAACTCCAACTGGAACCCCACCGGGTGCAGTGGTCGGGGCTCTTATCTCTCGATCCGCAGGTCTTGGAGTACCTCTAAAATAGCGGCCTCCTCCTCACTAGTCAGCCCTTTCCCGGCCTCCTTCTGCCTCGTCGTCCACCCCGTGAGCCCCTCCTCAACATTTTCTTGGGGCTGCTTCTTGGGCTTCCTCTTCGGCCGGCTTTGTTGATGTCGCCGTTGATCCTCTCCTACCCGGGCTTCCTTCTTCATTGCCTTACCATAACGGACGGCCTCCTCCTCGGTGATTCTCCCCCAACCGAGGAGGACATCTACCAATGTAGCCTCCCGTTGAGTACCAGGTGTTTGCTCCTTCTGGGCACGCTGCTTGGTCCTTTTGTGGTGGGATCTTCTGTCACGAACGTTGAGAGACGGGTCAGACCAAGGTGCAGCGTGAAAAGCGTACATGTTTATTCACCCAAATAAACAATACAAACAAAACAAGAAACAACGTAACGTGAAGTCCTCAGGCTATACACATACAAGCCTATCCGGAACAAGATCCCACAACTAAGGTAGGCAAACAGGCTACTTAAGTATGATCCCCAATCAGAGACAACGAGCGACAGCTGTCTCTGATTGGGAATCACACCCGGCCAAACATAGACACACAACCTAGAACTGAAACATAGAAATAGACTAACTAGAACGTAAACATAGAATATATAACATAGAAACTCACGCCCTGACTAAACCAACTAAAGACAACAGGCCTCTCACAGCCAGGGTGTGACATATGATCAGTCTATAATTTTGATGGTAGATTTATTTGAACAGTGAGAGACAGAATAACAACAAAAAATTCCAGAAAAACGCATGTCAAAAATGTTATAAATTGATTTGCATTTTAATGAGGGAAATAAGTATTTGACCCCTCTGCAAAACATGACTTAGTACTTGGTGGCAAAACGCTTGTTGGCAATCACAGAGGTCAGACGTTTCTTGTAGTTGGCCACCAGGTTTGCACACATCTCAGGAGGGATTTTGTTCCAATCCTCTTTGCAGATCTTCTCCAAGTCATTAAGGTTTCGAGGCTGACGTTTGGCAACTCGAACCTTCAGCTCCCTCCACGGATTTGCTATGGGATTAAGGTCTGGAGACTGGCTAGGCCACTACAGGACCTTAATGTGCTTCTTCTTGAGCCACTCCTTTGTTGCCTTGGCCGTGTGTTTTGGGTCATTGTCATGCTGGAATACCCATCCACGACCCATTTTCAATGCCCTGGCTGAGGGAAGGAGGTTCTCACCCAAGATTTGACGGTACATGGCCCCGTCCATCGTCCCTTTGATGCGATGAAGTTTTCCTGTCCCCTTAGCAGAAAAACACCCCCAAAGCATAATGTTTCCACCTCCATGTTTGACGGTGGGGATGGTGTTCTTGGGGTCATAGGCAGCATTCCTCCTCCTCCAAACATGGCGAGTTGAGTTGATGCCAAAGAGCTCGATTTTGGTCTCATCTGACCACAACACTTTAACCCAGTTCTCCTCTGAATCATTAAGATGTTCATTGGCAAACTTCAGACGGCCCTGTATATGTGCTTTCTTGAGCAGGGGGACCTTGCGGGCGCTGCAGGATTGGATTTCAGTCTTTCACGGCGAAGTGTGTTACCAATTGTTTTCTTGGTGACTATGGTCCCAGCTGCCTTGAGATCATTGACAAGATCCTCCCGTGTAGTTCTGGGCTGATTCCTCACCGTTCTCATGATCATTGCAACTCCACGAGGTGAGATCTTGCATGGAGCCCCAGGCCGAGGGAGATTGACAGTTCTTTTGTGTTTCTTCCATTTGCGAATAATCGCACAAACTGTTGTCACCTTCTCACCAAGCTGCTTGGCGATGGTCTTGTAGCCCATTCCAGCCTTCTGTAGGTCTACAATCTTGTCCCTGATATCCTTGGAGAGCACTTTGGTCTTGGCCATGGTGGAGAGTTTGGAATCTGATTGATTGATTGCTTCTGTGGACAGGTGTCTTTTATACAGTTAACAAGCTGAGATTAGAAGCACTCCTTTTATGAGTGTGCTCCTAATCTCAGCTCGTTACCTGTATGAAAGACACCTGGGAGCCAGAAATCTTTCTGATTGAGAGGGGGTCAAATACGTATTTCCCTCATTAAAATGCAAATCAATTTATAACATTTTTGACATGCGTTTTTCTGGATTTTTTGTTGTTGTTATTCTGTCTCTCACTGTTCAAATAAACCTACCATTAAAATTATAGACTGATAATTTCTTTGTCAGTGGGCAAACTTACAAAATCAGCAGGGGATCAAATACTTTTTTCCCTCACTGTATATATATATATATATATATATATATATATATATATACAGTGGGGGAAAAAAAGTATTTAGTCAGCCACCAATTGTGCAAGTTCTCCCACTTAAAAAAGATGAGAGAGGCCTGTAATTTTCATCATAGGTACACATCAACTATGACAGACAAATTGTGAAAAAAAATCCAGAAAATCACATTGTAGGATTTTTTATGAATTTATTTGCAAATTATGGTGGAAAATAAGTATTTGGTCACCTACAAACAAGCAAGATTTCTGGCTCTCACAGACCTGTAACTTCTTCTTTAAGAGGCTCCTCTGTCCTCCACTCGTTACCTGTATTAATGGCACCTGTTTGAACTTGTTATCCGTATAAAAGACACCTGTCCACAACCTCAAACAGTCACACTCCAAACTCCACTATGGCCAAGACCAAAGAGCTGTCAAAGGACACCAGAAACAAAATTGTAGACCTGCACCAGGCTGGGAAGACTGAATCTGCAATATGTAAGCAGCTTGGTTTAAAGAAATCAACTGTGGGAACAATTATTAGGAAATGGAAGACATACAAGACCACTGATAATCTCCCTCGATCTGGGGCTCCAAGCAAGATTGCACCCTGTGGGGTCAAAATGATCACAAGAACGGTGAGCAAAAATCCCAGAACCACACGGGGGGACCTAGTGAATGACCTGCAGAGAGCTGGGACCAAAGTAACAAAGCCTACCATCAGTAACACACTACGCCGCCAGGGACTCAAATCCTGCAGTGCCAGAAGTGTCCCCCTGCTTAAGCCAGTACATGTCCAAGCCCGTCTGAAGTTTGCTAGAGTGCATTTGGATGATCCAGAAGAGGATTGGGAGAATGTCATATGGTCAGATGAAACCAAAATAGAACTTTTTGGTAAAAACTCAACTCGTCGTGTTTGGAGGACAAAGAATGCTGAGTTGCATCCAAAGAACACCATACCTACTGTGAAGCATGGGGGTGGAAACATCATGCTTTGGGGCTGTTTTTCTGCAAAGGGACCAGGATGACTGATCCGTGTAAAGGAAAGAATGAATGGGGCCATGTATCGTGAGATTTTGAGGGAAAACCTCCTTCCATCAGCAAGGGCATTGAAGATGAAACGTGGCTGGGTCTTTCAGCATGACAATGATCCCAAACACACCGCCCGGACAACGAAGGAGTGGCTTCGTAAGAAGCATTTCAAGGCCCTGGAGTGGCCTAGCCAGTCTCCAGATCTCAACCCCATAGAAAATATTTGGAGGGAATTGAAAGTCCGTGTTGCCCAGCGACAGCCCCAAAACATCACTGCTCTAGAGGAGATCTGCATGGAGGAATGGGCCAAAATACCAGCAACAGTGTGTGAAAACCTTGTGAAGACTTACAGAAAACGTTTGACCTGTGTCATTGCCAACAAAGGGTATATAACAAAGTATTGAGAAACTTTTGTTATTGACCAAATACTTATTTTCCACCATAATTTGCAAATAAATTCATAAAAAATCCTACAATGTGATTTTCTGGAATTTTTTTCTCATTTTGTCTGACATAGTTGACGTGTACCTATGATGAAAATTACAGGCCTCTCTCATCTTTTTAAGTGGGAGAACTTGCACAATTGGTGGCTGACAAAATACTTTTTTCCCCCACTGTATATATATATATATATATTTATTTATTTATTTATTGGTATATCTTTTGGGGAAGCCTGGCTTCTCTTGGCATCCATGAATACACGCCACTGCTAATAATATAACTCAAATCACTGTTCCCAAAAAATTGCTTGCCTTTTATAAACACATTTCATTAAATTCTACTATACTTTATATGACTGGAGACATTAGAATAATATTTTTTAATATGACAAATTAGAGGGTAGCCTACTCTGCTGACACTGACAAACCGATCAATAAAAACAATTTTGTCCATATAAATGCCTACAAGAAGGTGAGACACAAATCGAATATGATGTCCATCTAAACTGGAGGAGGAAATGATTGTCCAAAAACCACCTTTTAAGTAGCACTGACCCAACATTGATAAATAGTGAATATGCACAGTGCGAACTTACAGGGGATATTACCGATGCTCTCCGCAGTGTGCACTCACTGGGGATATTGCCACTCTCTGGTGCCAATAAGATAGGCTATACTGTTTTTTTTGTTGATAATTTTGATAACTAAAAGACAGATTAGAGTATTTTCATTTTCTTCTCTTTACAGCAATAACCATTTACTTTCCAAACTAAGTTTCCCGTGATTGTATTTTGAAAGTATTGTGATATGCCTGGCTGGGCCTCTACTTTACAACAACAGTCACAACTCAACAATCATGTATTTGGTATTTGGTGGGTGCGCTGCCCAAATTGTGCGCACTGCCTTTCATTCTGACTGTAGGCCATGCAATTTAGCTAATGATCCTCTGTGGCCAAATAATTCATTTGGCTATTTAATTCAGTTTACTTTAGGGCAGGGATGGGCAACGTTGATGTGGGTGGGGACCACAAAAAAATCTGAACTTATCATGAGGGACTGCAGATGCTCTTGCAATTCTACACATTTTGCCATGGGGTGTAGAGAAAATGTTGCTGTTTTAAAGCTAGTTTGCTGCAATTCTACACATTTTGCCATAGGGTGGAGAGAAATGTTTTCAGTTTTTAATATGATATCTGAGTGAGACTGACTAACAAAATCAATGGGGCCTCGGGCTCTAATTCAACCTTGATTACTACACGTTTAGATAGGCCAGTGGCCACTAGACTAATTTACCAATCTAAAAGTTAGTCTGAGGGCCTTCAAATGGGGGGCATGCGACCTGCGGACGCCAGTTGCCCATCCCTGCTTTAGGGAAAGCTTCCCCTAGCCTTATGGACACGCCGCCTATGCTGCCATATTAAAAACATAAACGCACGTTACCTTCATTAGCTACTGGAGTGCAGGCTACTGATGACATGTATTTTTTTGGTGGGCCATTATTAATACAAAATAATTCCACACATATATTAGTAGGCTAAATGTAAAGACCAGATTAAATGGAGAATAGTCTGATGGGTGAGAATATTATCAAGTGCAAATTGTCAAATTGTGAATGAGAGACTGATGAAGTGTGTGCAGCCTGTGCAAGAAACAGAGCAGAGCTCATGCCTTGAATCAATTTTTTTGAAATCCTCATTTGAGTCTCATCATGCAGCCTTAGAATATACTGTATTAAAAATCAAAACATATAGACTAGCATTTGTATTACAACTAAAGTTGCATAAATAACTTTAAATTAAGCATATAGAAGGACCTGCTTCTTTGTTAACCACCCAACACAGAATATCCTCATGTGCACACTCCTTTGGAAATCATTTGGGGAAAATATCCTTTCAATTTTTTTCAGCTATGTTCAATTGTATTTTTATTACTATAACATATAAAATAATGCCATGGGAATTATAAGAAAATCTTGTCTGCTAAATTAACTAGTGTAGCCCACAGCCATATGGCATAGCCAGATCAGGGCCTAACATAAGGACAACTCAGAATAGGCTATTCTGTTCTTCTGAAATAGGCTATATTTTCTTCATATCATGTTTCTTTAGACCTGCCTAAAATGTTAATGTTCCAAAGGTCCGCACTAGTTAATTTAACATACAAGATTTTCTTATAATTTCCGTGGCATTATTTTATATTTTGTAGTGGAAGCCAGCAGATGCTAAATGTGTTTATGTTAATTAATGGTCAATTACTGTGAGACCAGCAGTTATTTGCATGACAATAACCGGCTGACAAAAAGTCATAACATCTACAGCCCTAGCCCTACCCTGTTACCCTTTGTTCAAAAGCTCTCTTCTGAATAACAGGGAAGGCAGCCTT
Organism: Coregonus clupeaformis; assembly: GCF_020615455.1. NCBI lineage: Eukaryota > Metazoa > Chordata > Actinopteri > Salmoniformes > Salmonidae > Coregonus > Coregonus clupeaformis. Next base: position 36,979,938 of record NC_059214.1, read on the forward strand.
AACTTTCCCATATAGCTAAGTTCCATGCCTTTGTTGATTTACAGATGAGATGGGGAGGGAGTGGAACACAAGAGACATGTTTTATCTGTCCTCCGTTGGGAATCCCACCACAGAGTACAGTTATTGCATCCTACAACAAGGGATGATAACTTCTGAAAACCTCCTATAATATGCTATGTTGTTCCATAATTTATAAGCAATATCTCATAGCTCTGCACATCCAGACTAGTTAAGTGCCATGTGGTAAATTACAGAAAGACATAGAGGGGAATACATAATTACCATGATAACGTACCAAATGGCACTATTCCCTAAGGTCCCTGGTCAAAAGTAGTGCACTATAGGAATAAGATGTAATTTGGGACAATGTTAATGCAGAGCTTCCAGAGGTGATTCTATCTGCTGTTCAGGTTTAACACCCCTAAGGTTCCTCCCCTTTCCACTCTGCATTATCCATATTGATTTGGCTGGGATTTATTAAGGAAGGTCTACAGTGTGGAGAGAGTGGAGAGGAAACCCCTAAGAGAGACCAGGAATCAGCCACATGTTGCAGCTGCAGTGTGTCGTGTCACATACTGTCCATATATCACATCTGTCCAAACAGTTTATTCCTAATTCACTCCATGTGCAAATGGCTGAATAACAATGTGGCTAGCTTCCAACGGTCCTAATGATACTATTAGCACACCACTAATGTATTCAGAGCCATAAAGAACTAATCTGTTGTATGGTGCATGAACCTTTTACCATGCCAGCCACGTACGTAGGTACATCCCTAACTCTCTCTCTCTCTCTCTCTCTCTCTCTCTCTCTCTCTCTCTCTCTCTCCCCTTTCTCCCCTTTTTTTTTTTTTTTCTCTCTCTCTCTCTCTCTCTCTCTCTCTCTCTCTCTCTCTCTCTCTCTCTCTCTCTCTCTCTCTCTCTCTCTCTCTCTCCATCACTCCATCACTCCCTCCATCACTCCATCACTCTCTCCCTCCCTCCCTGAGTGAGCCAGGGTAGGATCGTGCCTGAGGCCATGCACCTGTTTCTGAGGATGACGGGAGAAGAGCCCCAATCAGAACCTTCCATTTTCAGCTATTTATCTGGATCAAGAAGACTCTAGTCCCATTGGGTATTGCTGTGTATTCTAGCACATATTTGCCAGTTTTGTATCTGTTTTGTTACTTATAATCTACCTATCAACTGTAGAATGATATCATTAAAATCATCGTAACCTAGCAGGTAGTAAGTCAACAAAGTGTGTATTTGGAACTGTGTTTCACTGCAGCTTTCTGAGTTCACTGTATTCAATAGAAAGACAATGGGGATGGACATCCTTCTTAGACAGAAGACCCAAGGCTATACCGCTTGAACCCCTGTCGGTAAAGGTAATGGATACAAACTACATTAGCACAGCAGCCTTCCATAAATATAGAGTGGCAGGGGTTTGTCCATTACGAGGATGACGGTCATTATTCAGACAGAAGTAACAGGAATGAGAACACAAATGTGATTTTATCTGCATTGTGACATTCATGAAATAAAGGAGCACTTGAGGATAGAAAGGCAGGGAAGCATTTAAACAGATGGGTCGTACACATTACCAGAGGAGCTGAAGTAAAGAGAGAAATGTGTGGCAAAATATCAGATATTTTCTAGATTTCAAAACGCAAAAAGTAACTTTAACTCTACCCACATGTACATATTACCTCAATTACCTTGACTAACCTGTGCCCCCACACATTGACTCTGTACCAGTACCCCCTGTATATAGCCTCCCTACTGTTATTATATTTTACTGCTGCTCTAATTATTATATATACAGTTGAAGTTGGAAGTTTACATACACTTAGGTTGGAGTCATTAAAACTCGTTTTTCAACCACTCCACAAATGTCTTGTTAACAAACTATAGTTTTGGCAAGTCGGTTAGGACATCTACTTTGTGCATGACACAAGCAATTTTTCCAACAATTGTTTACAGACAGATTATTTCACTTATAATTCACTGTATCACAATTCCAGTGGGTCAGAAGTTTACATACACTAAGTTGACTGTGCCTTTAAACAGCTTGGAAAATTCCAGAAAATGATGTCATGGCTTTAGAAGCTTCTGATAGGCTAATTGACATCATTTGAGTCAATTGGAGGTGTATCTGTGGATGTATTTCAAGGCCTACCTTCAAACTCAGTGCCTCTTTGCTTGACATCATGGGAAAATCAAAAGAAATCAGCCAAGACCTCAGAAAAAAGATTTTAGACCTCCACAAGTCTGGTTCATCCTTGGGAGCAATTTCCAAACGCCTGAAGGTACCACGTTCATCTGTACAAACAATAGTACGGAAGTATAAACACCATGGGACCACGCAGCCGTCATACCTCTCAGGAAGGAGATGCGATCTGTCTCCTAGAGATGAACGTACTTTGGTGTGAAAAATGTTTGGAACCACTAAGACTCTTCCTAGAGCTGGCCGCCTGGCCAAACTGAGCAATCGGGGAAGTAACTAAGAACCCGATGGCCACTCTGACAGAGCTCCAGAGTTCCTCTTCCAGAAGGACAACCATCTCTGCAGCACTCCACCAATCAGGACTTTATGGTAGAGTGGCCAGACGGAGGCCATTCCTCAGTAAAAGGCACATGACAGCCCGCTTGGATTTTGCCAAAAGGCACCTAAAGTACTCTGACCATGAGAAACGATATTCTCTAGTCAGGACGAGTGAAAGATGAACGGATCAAAGTACAGAGAGATCCTTGATGAAACAGGACAACGACCCTTAGCACACAGCCAAGACAACACAGGAGTGGATTCGGGACAAGTCTCTGAATGTCCTCGAGTGGCCCAGCCAGAACCTGCACTTGAACCCGATCGAATATCTCTGGAGAGACCTGAAAATAGCTGTGTAGCGACGCTCCCCGTCCAACCTGAGAAAGCTTGAGAGGATCTGCGGAGAAGAATGGGAGAAACTCCCCAAATACAGGTGTGCCAAGCTTGTAGCGTCATCCCGAAGAAGACGACAGGCTGAAATCGCTGCCAAAGGTGCTTCAACAAAGTACTGAGTAAAGGGTCTGAATACTTATGTAAATGTATATTTCAGTTTTTTATTTTTTATACATTTGAAAGAATGTCTAAAAACCTGTTTTTGCTTTGTCATTATGGGGTATTGTGTGTAGATTGATGAGGGAAAAAAACAATTTAATCAATTTTAGAATAAGGCTGTAACGTAACAAAATATGGAAAAGTCAAGGGGTCTGAATACTTTCTGAATGCAATGTGCTAAATAATATATGTGTGAAATTAGTTTTGATGTAGAATGGTCCATTATCATGCACCTGTCAGATAAGGGGCAGGATAAATAAATACATGTCAGCCATATGCATATACATATGACGCTTTCCCGCGGTTAATTTTCATGTTAGCCAGGTAGGCTACTCCTGTTGTAAAGCGAAGCAATTTGCTTAGTATTAGGAAAGTTGAGAAATAAATATAGTAGGCCTAGCCTATAGAAATGTTGCGCAACATGGGCTTATGGGCTCTCATGAAGTGTTTGATTTGATTTTTGATCGCATTTGCATTGATGTCAGAGTGATTAGAGGGACAATATTGCGCTGAGTACCAGGCCATTAACGACTGGCAGTTATTACGTTTGGTAGGCTAGCCTACTAATGACCATCACATCAGAGGCATTATAGCACAGTTTTGGAGAAGCCAAGTTACCGTGACTAAAGGTCACGAGGAATTTGACTGAGGTCATGACTCCTGACTGCCGGTGTGGTGGTAATATGGTCACCTAACAACCCTAGGTTGGGCTCAATTACCAAATATCAACTTCAAATAAATGCAAATCAAATCAAATTGTATTTGTCACGTGTCGAATACAACAGGTGTAGACCTTACTGTGAAATGCTTACTTACAAGCCCTTAACCAACAATGCAGTTCAAGAAATAGAGTTTAGAAAATATTTACTAAATAAACTAAAGTAAAAAATAAAATAAAAAGCAACACAATAAAATAACAATAACGAGGCTACATACAGGGTGTAACGATACAGAGTCAATGTGCGGGGGTACAGGTTAGTCAAGGTAATTTGTACATGTAGGTAGGGATAAAGTGACTATGCATAGAAAATAAACAGCGAGTAGCAGCAGTGTAAAAACAAAGGGGGGGGTCTCAATGTAAATAGTCCGGGTGGCCATTTGATTAATTGTTCAGCAGTCATATGGCTTGGGGGTAGACACCGCCTTGTACAGTTGAAGTCGGAAGTTTACATACATTTAATCCTAGTAAAAATTCCCTGTCTTAGGTCAGTTAGGATCACCACTTTATTTTAAGAATGTGAAATGTCAGAATAATAGTAGAGAGAATTATTTATTTCAGCTTTTAATTCTTTCATCACATTCCCAGTGGGTCAGAAGTTTACATACACTCAATTAGTATTTTTTGGTAGCATTGCCTTTCAATTGTTTAACTTGGGTCAAACGTTTTGGGTAGCCTTCCACAAGCTTCCCACAATAAGTTGGGTGAATTTTGGCCCATTCCTCCTGACAGAGCTGGTGTAACTGAGTCAGGTTTGTAGGCCTCCTTGCTCGCACACGCTTTTCCAGTTCTGCCCACAAATGTTCTATAGGATTGAGGTCAGGGCTTTGTGATGGCCACTCCAATACCTTGACTTTGTTGTCCTTAAGCCATTTTGCCACAATTTTTGAAGTATGCATTGTCCATTTGGAAGACCCATTTGCGACCGAGCTTTAACTTCCTGACTGATGTCTTGAGATGTTGCTTCAATATATCCACATCATTTTCCTTCCTCATGATGCCATCTATTTTGTAAAGTGAACCAGTCCCTCCTGCAGCAAAGCACCCCCACAGCATGATGCTGCCACCCCCTGTCACGCCCTGACATAGAGTTTGCTAGTTGGTTTAGTCAGGGTGTGAATATCTATGTGTGTGAATTTCTATGTGGACATTCTATGTCATTGTATTTCTATGTTGGCTGGGTGTGGTTCCCAATCAGAGGCAGCTGTCGATCGTTGTCTCTGATTGGGGTTCATACTTAGGCAGCCATTTTGCCTACCTTAGTTGTGGGATCTTGACTCTTGTTTGGCTTGTGTGTGTGTAGCCATTGTGAGCTTCATGTTATGTTGCTTTTGTTGTTTTGTCGTGTGTTTACTATAATAATAAACATGTATGCATTCCACGCTGCACCTTGGTCCAATCCTGTACTCAATGAACGTGACAGAAAATCCCACCACCAACGGACCAAGCAGCGTGGCCAGGAAAAGCAGAAAGCCTGGACATGGGAGGAGATACTGGAAGGAAAAGGATCATGGATGTGGGAAGAGATCCAGGATGGTATGGATCGCCTTCCTTGGGAGCAAACGGAGGCAGCGAGGGAGAAAAGACGGCGACTCCAAAATGCAAGACGACGAAGGAGACCTGAGAGGCATATGGGGTGGGCACACAGGGTGGTCGACGAAGCAGCAGGAGGCTGTGAAAGGGCTGACTGTAGAGGGGGAAGCCGCTATTTTAGAGGTCCTCCAAGACCTGCGGATTAGCAATTTGAGAGAGGAGGCCACCACATTACGGGGGCTGATAGCTAGGATAGAGCAGGAGAGCTCCCTTCAAGAGGAGGTGCTGCAAGAGGCCCGTAGGGAGAAGGAATTAGTGGATACACAGAGAGAGGAGCTGGTCAGGCAACAAAAGGAGCGTGTGTTCATTGAGGAACCAAGGTATGCGGAGATACGCACTGTGTCGCCAGTGCGCATTCACAGCCCAGTGCGTCCTGTGCCAGCGTCCCGCACGTGCCGTGCGAAAGTGGGCATCCAGCCAGGACGGGTTGTGCCAGCTTTACACTCCAGACCTCCAGTACGCCTCCACGGTCCAGTATATCCAGCTCCGGTTCTACGCACTGTGTCACCAGTGCGCCTCCCCAGCCTGGTACGGCCTGTACCTGCTCCTCGCACCAAACCAGTGGTGTGTGTCGCCAGCTCGGTACGCCCCGTACCTGCTCCCCGCACCAAACCAGTGGTGTGTGTATCCAGTCCGGTACGGCCCGTACCTGCTCCCCGCACAAAACCAGTGGTGCGTGTCGCTGGCCCGGTACGCCATGTACCTGCTCCCCACACCAAACCAGTGGTGCGTGTATCCAGTCCGGTACGGCCCGTACCTGCTCCCCGCACCAAACCAGTGGTGCGTGTTGCCAGCATGGTACGCCCCGTACCTCCTCCCTGCACCAAACCAGTGGTGCGTGTATCCAGTCCGGTAAGCCCCGTACCTACTCCCTGCACCAAACTAGTGGTGTGTGTATCCAGTCCGGTACGGCCCGTACCTGCTCCTCGCACCAAACCAGTGGTGCGTGTCGCCAGCCCGGTACGCCCCGTGCCTGCTCCTCGCACCAGACCAGTGGTGCGTGTTCCCAGTCTGGCATGGCCCGTGCCTGCTCTTCACACCAGACCAGGGGTGCGTGTTCCCAGTCCGGCACGGCCCGTGCCTGTTCCTCGCACCAGACCAGTGGTGCGTGTCCCCAGCCCGGTACGGCTGGTGCCAGAGAAGTCCGCTCCACCGGTGCTCAGTCCAGTTCCGGTCAGCTGCTCCACGCCAGTGCCAGAGCAGTCCGCTCCACCGGTGCCCATACCAGCTCCGGTCAGCTGCTCCACTCCAGAACCAGACGTTAACCCCTCTCCAGGTTCGGGGCCTCCCACACCAGTGTCCAGACAGGGCTTGGTGCATCGCGGGGGGATTTCCGGTCCAGGCCCAGACGTCGGTCCCTCTCCAGGGTCGGGACCTCCCACACCAGGATCCAGACAGGGCTTGGTGCATCGTGGGAGGACTGAGAGGGGAAGCATCGCGCCGAGGTCCAGACCGGACCAGGGATGCAACGGGGAGGCAGTAAGGGAGAGGACGTCACGCCCGGAGCTGGAGCCGCCACCGAGGCTAGATGCCCACCCGGACCCTGCCCTGTTAAGTTAGGTTTTGCGGCCGGAGTCCGCACCTTTGGGGGGAGGGGGGTGGTACTGTCACGCCCTGACATAGAGTTCACTAGTTGGTTTAGTCAGGGTCTGAATATATATGTGTGTGAATTTCTATGTGGACATTCTATGTCATTGTATTTCTATGTTGGCCGGGTGTGGTTCCCAATCAGAGGCAGCTGTCGATCGTTGTCTCTGATTGGGGATCATACTTAGGCAGCCATTTTTCCTACCTTAGTTGTGGGATCTTGACTCTTGTTTGGCTTGTGTGTGTAGCCATTGTGAGCTTCACGTTACGTTGCTTTTGTTGTTTTGTCGTGTGTTTACTATAATAATAAACATGTATGCATTCCGCGCTGCACCTTGGTCCAATCATGTACTCAACGAACGTGACACCCCCGTGCTTCACGGTTGGGATGGTGTTCTTTGGCTTACGAGCGTCCCCCTTTTTCCTCCAAACATAACGATAGTCATTATGGCCAAACCGTTCTATTTTTGTTTCATCAGACCAGGGGACATTTCTCCAAAAAGTACGATCTTTCTCCCCATGTGCAGTTGCAAACCGTAGCTTTTTTATGGCGGTTTTGGAGTAGTGGCTTCTTTCTTGCTGAGTGGCCTTTCAGGTTATGTTGATATAGGACTCGTTTTACTGTGGATATAGATACTGTTGTACCTGTTCCCTCCAGTATCTTCACAAGGTCCTTTGCTGTTGATCTGGGATTGATTTGCACTTTTCGCACCAAAGTATGTTCATCTCTAGGAGACAGAACGCATCTCCTTCCTGAGCGGTATGACGGCTGCGTGGTCCCATGGTGTCTATACTTCCGTACTATTGTTTTTGCAGATGAACATGGTACCTTCAGGTGTTTGGAAATTGCTCCCAAGGATGAACCAGACTTGTGGAGGTCTACAATTTTTTTCTGAGGTCTTGGCTGATTTCTTTTGATTTTCCCATGATGTCAAGCAAAGAGGCACTGAGTTTGAAGGTAGGCCTTGAAATACATCCACAGGTACATTTAAATTTACGTCATTTAGCAGACGCTCTTATCCAGAGCGACTTACAAATTGATGCATTCACCTTATAGCCAGTGGGATAACCACTTTACAATATGTTTTTTTTTTTTTTTTTGGGTGGGGTAAGGGGGGGTGGGGTAGAAGGATTACTTTATCCTATCCCAGGTTTTCCTTAAAGAGGTGGGGTTTCAAGTGTCTCCGGAAGGTGGTGAGTGACTCAGCTGTCCTGGCGTCGTGAGGGAGCTTGTTCCACCATTGGGTTGCCAGAGCAGCGAACAGTTTTGACTGGGCTGAGTGGGAACTGTGCTTCCACAGAGGTAGGGGGGCCAGCAGGCCAGAGGTGGATGAACGCAATGCCCTCGTTTGGGTGTAGGGACTGATCAGAGCCTGAAGGTACGGAGGTGCCGTTCCCCTCACAGCTCCGTAGGCAAGCACCATGGTCTTGTAGCAGATGCGAGCTTGTGCGGAGGAGCGGGGTGACGTGAGAGAACTTGGGAAGGTTGAACACCAGACGGGCTGCGGCATTCTGGATTTGTAGTAGGGGTTTAATGGCACAGGCAGGGAGCCTAGCCAACAGCGAGTTGCAGTAATCCAGACGGGAGATGACAAGTGCCTGGATTAGGACCTGTGCTGCTTCCTGTGTAAGGCAGGGTCGTACTCTCCGAATGTTGTAGAGCATGAACCTACAGGATCGGGTCACCGCCTTGATGTTAGCGGAGAACGACAGGGTGTTGTCCAGGGTCATGCCAAGGCTCTTTGCACTCTGGGAGGAGGACACAACGGAGTTGTCAACCGTGATGGCGAGATCATGGAACGGGCAGTCCTTCCCCGGGAGGAAGAGCAGCTCCGTCTTGCCGAGGTTCAGCTTGAGGTGGTGATCCTTCATCCACACTGATTTGTCTGCCAGACATGCAGAGATGCGATTCGCCACCTGGTTATCAGAAGGGGGAAAGGAGAAGATTAGTTGTGTGTCGTCTGCGTAGCAATGATAGGAGAGGCCATGTGAGGATATGACAGAGCCAAGTGACTTGGTGTATAGCGAGAATAGGAGAGGGCCTAGAACTGAGCCCTGGGGTACACCAGTGGTGAGAGCACGTGGTGCGGAGACAGATTCTCGCCACGCCACTTGGTAGGAGCGACCTGTCAGGTAGGACGCAATCCAAGAGTGAGCCACGCCGGAGATGCCCAACTCTGATAGTGTGGAGAGGAGGATCTGATGGTTCACAGTATCAAAGGCAGCAGACAGGTCTAGAAGGACAAGAGCAGAGGAAAGAGAGTTAGCTTTAGCAGTGCGGAAAGCCTCCGTGACACAGAGAAGAGCAGTCTCAGTTGAATGACCAGTCTTGAAACCTGACTGGTTTGGATCAAGAAGGTCATTCTGAGAGAGATAGCAAGAGAGTTGGCTAAAGACGGCACGCTCAAGAGTTTTGGAGAGAAAAGAAAGAAGCGATACTGGTCTGTAGTTGTTGACATCGGAGGGATCGAGTGTATTTTTTTTGAGAAGGGGTGCAACTCTCGCTCTCTTGAAGACGGAAGGGACATAGCCAGCGGTCAAGCATGAGTTGATGAGCGAGGTGAGGTAAGGGAGAAGGTCTCCGGAAATGGTCTGGAGAAGAGAGGAGGGGATAGGGTCAAGCGGGCAGGTTGTTGGGCAGCCGGCCGTCACAAGTCGCAAGATTTCATCTGGAGAGAGAGGGGAGAAAGAAGTCAAAGCATAGGGTAGGGCAGTGTGAGCAGGACCAGCAGTGTCATTTGACTTAACAAACGAGGATCGGATGTCGTCAACCTTCTTTTCAAAATGGTTGACGAAGTCATCCACAGAGAGGGAGGTGGGGGTGGGAGGGGGAGGAGGATTCAGCAGGGAGGAGAAGGTGGCAAAGAGCTTCCTAGGGTTAGAGGCAGATGCTTGGAATTTAGAGTGGTAGAAAGTGGCTTTAGCAGCAGAAACAGAGGAAGAAAATGTAGAGAGGAGAGAGTGAAAAGATGCCAGGTCCGCAGGGAGTCTAGTTTTCCTCCATTTCCGCTCGGTTGCCCGGAGCCTTGTTCTGTGAGCGCGCAATGAGTCGTCAAGCCACGTAGCAGGAGGGGAGGACCAAGCCGGCTGGGAGGATAGGGGACATAGAGAGTAAAGGATGCAGAAAGGGAGGAGAGGAGGGTTGTGGAGGCAGAATCAGGAGATTGGAGGGAGAAGGATTGAGCAGAGGGAAGAGATGATAGGATGGAAGAGGAGAGAGTAGCGGGAGAGAGAGAGCGAATGTTGCGACGGCGCATTACCATCTGAGTAGGGGCAGAGTGAGTAGTGTTGGAGGAGAGCGAGAGAAAAGGATAGAAAGTAGTGGTCGGAGACATGGAGGGGAGTTGCAGTGAGATTAGTAGAAGAACAGCATCTAGTAAAGATGAGGTCAAGCGTATTGCCTGCCTTGTGAGTAGGGGGGGACGGTAAGAGGGTGAGGTCAAAAGAGGAGAGGAGTGGAAAGAAGGAGGCAGAGAGAAATGAGTCAAAGGTAGACGTAGGGAGGTTGAAGTCACCCAGGACTGTGAGGGGTGAGCCATCCTCAGGAAAGGAACTTATCAAGGCGTCAAGCTCATTGATGAACTCTCCAAGGGAACCTGGAGGGCGATAAATGATAAGGATGTTAAGCTTGAATGGGCTAGTGACAGCATGGAATTGAAATTAGGAGACAGACAGATGGGTCAGGGGAAAAAGAGAGAATGTCCACTTGGGAGAGATGAGGATTCCTGTGCCACCATCCCACTGACCAGATGCTCTCGATGTATGCGAGAACACATGGTCAGACGAGGAGAGAGCAGTAGGAGTAGCAGTGTTTTCAGTGGTAATCCATGTTTCCGTCAGCGCCAAGAAGACGAGGGACTGGAGGGTAGCATAGGCTGAGATGAACTCTGCCTTGTTGGCCGCAGAACGGCAGTTCCAGAGACTGCCGGAGACCTGGAACTCCACGTGGGTTGTGCGCGCAGGGACCACCAGGTTAGAGTGGCAGCAGCCACGCGGTGTGAGGCGTTTGTATAGCCTGTGCGGAGAGGAGAGAACAGGGATATACAGACGCATAGTTGACAGGCTACAGAAAATGGCTACAATAATGCAAAGGAGATCAGAATGAAATGAACTAAACATCTGGGAAAGCGAGAGAGCGGGGTCTCCCTCACTTACGTTTCACTGAAACACCCAAATATAACTCTCCCAACTTCCACCTCAGAAACTATAATTCTTGTAAACTACAGCGGTTCAATGTTTTCTAGGAATAGACTAACTTAGTTTATTCAGCTAGCTAACTTGGTACAGTATTCTTCTGTGAAAACCGTCCAGGTCACCGAATCCTATGACGCCACAGCCAACTAGCATGCCAGCCTCCAACAACACGGTTTAGCACCAATACTCGACCACAACAAACCAACAGTTTGTCAACACGCCAAGCAGATCATTCGTATCCGTGTCTAACGTTGTGGGTTAGTCCCGACAGCTTGAGCGGGTCCGTCGTCAACTTATTCAGCCAGTGAGTTAGCTAGAATAGTTAGCATACTAGCTAGCCATTGCTTTCTGCCAACGAAAAAAACCCTCCTCCCACGGCACGAACACATAGAGAGAGCCAAGCTAACGTTAACTAGTCACCCATGTCCCGAATTCCCTTGAACGACTCTGGTTACCAGTATGTAAAAACAAAACACAAATGTAGGTTATAACTTACCCCTAGCAGCTACTGTTAGCTAGCCAAGTGCAAAGCTAGTGTCGTGTATTGAGATTATTACGTTGTTAATGTTTTAAGTGGAACCAGAGAGGACGTTAATTTTAGTATCAAGAGGGAATGTTTTAGTGTAACGCCACATACAACAGACAGGAAGTGTGTTGTGGACAGGGGAGACTGGTGATTGGCCAGAAGAGGGAGCCCATATTTTTGCATTGTTTATAAGTAGGGGTTAAACGATGAAAGGGCAGAGCGGCCATTCTGAGGCGTCGCTCTCCGGATGTCATGTCATCTGTCACTTATGCTGAAGCTTTTGATATGAATAAACCTTATGATCAAAGTTCAGTATGAGCGGACTCCTTTGTTTATCAGCAATAATTGCCACCATTCACCCGATACGACAAATGGCGCCCAACGTGGGGCTGGTCTGCAAATCTCCTTTGTTTCATTCAGCCGCCAGGCTAACTCGCTTTGAAGCTATGGCCAGACAAGGGTGAGTTTTTCTTACCGCTTTGGAGCTTGTTAGGTTGGATGCTATGTGATTGTACACTGGAGGAATGTACCATTACGACCGTGCCTCGTGTGGCGTTATTGCTGTTGACTAGGAGTCTGGTAATAGTTATTCTAAAATTGTACAGCAATTGAAGGCAGATATTAACGGCAGATATTGGCAGAATAAAGTAAGGTAGATACGTATATGCAATATTAGAGCATTGTGAATCTGGAAAGACCTCAAAACGAGGCGACTCTTTAGGAGTGGGCCATAAAATCCTGGCAACGCGCTAGGGTGGTGTCAGGTTGGTTCTGGGAACCATGAGGTGGACGATGATATGTATGTTATGCTCATCTTATAGTCGACGGATTATTCGTTTGGGGTAACCGCTCATATGATTATCCAGAACTTACGGCAGCATAAAGTTAGCAGGTGATAAATGGACAATGATTTGGGCACAATGCAAGGTTACTTAGGGCGTGGTAGGCCGCAGTTAGCTAAAGGCTAAGGATAATTCTAAATGCTGGATTGGGTTTCATGCTACATGGTACATAGCGGCTAATGCTAAATGCTAATTGTGTTGCGTGCTACATGCTAACGTATCCTTAGAGGTCCCATTGCGATGGACTAAGCCTCTTAAAATATGTATGTGTGTGTAGAATTCAAAGTTCTACGCAAATGTGAGCTCTGTTATGTGTAATTGTGTGAGTATAAGGTATAAAATAGTGAAGCTGTAGCGTAATGCTATCGTTCTATTGTCTGGGAATCGTATCATTGAATGCATTTGCGCATGCGTTTAATTTTATGACACTACACTACAAAACGTGGGAGTTGTAGTTTATGGCACGAGATTAGGACACGTTTTGGTTTACGGTACTAAACTACAACACGTTTTTGCTAATGGGTCATATTTCTGTTGGGGGCTGCAGGAAGACAGAGAAACACACAGACAAAGAGATATTTGGACACGAGTCTTCTAGTTGTAAAGCGGCGGTTGGTTAAAGATGAAACTTGGTTTGTGACGTATTGAATTGATAAATGAGAGAGATATATTGACGGATTATAATAAATTGAATTAGAAGACGATTAAAATAAAATAAAAATGTTTTTGAGCAATCTATTTAGTTCTGAGTTTAGTCTTAGAGTGAATAATGGGTGAACGAAGGAATGTTGAATATGGTTGAGATAACTCAGTGATTGCATTAACTACTAAAATGTTATTCTGTGTCTTTGTTCTTCTGTCATATGAGAGGAACGCTAAGCGAGAGGAGAGAGGAGATACAGGAAGTGCTGACGTGACATCACGTGACGCGGCAGAGGATCAAGTCAAAAAGGTTTTGAGACTGGTCTGGTTACAAAATATTTGATGTTATGACAATTTCACATAGGCTTGGCAAACTGATTCATTAAAAATTGCATTTTGGAGGCTATGTGCATCACTTGGGTTAATTACAGATGTGTTGGGAATCAAGGACTGACATTATTCTGTAAAATTAAGATAAGGGTTTATGGGAATTGTAGTGTTGAAGGGTTAGAGGCTTTGTTTTTGGGATTGCTTTGAAGTTGACTAACTTACATTTGCATTTGATGGGTTGTGGTAAGATAGCCACCACTAATTGATAAATTGGTGACATAGGATATAGGAATAAAAATTGGTTTTAATTATTCATGATTTTTAATTGATTTATAAAAAATAAAAAAATAAAATAAAATAAAATGTGGGTTGTTTGGGTTATATTAATAATTGAAGGGGGGAAGCCATAGGCTATATAGTCTAAAATAAGATAATTCATGATAAAGGAATATAAAAGGGTTGTTACAATGGGTAAAAACGACATCAAGGCTATAAAAAGTCATTACACTGGTTGATATAATACAAAATGGTATTCCTTTAACTAAAGTATTGCTAGGTTATCCGGCAAGTGAAACAAAAGTTGCCCTTCATTCTCAAACAAAAACTGATAAAAGATTCCAGCGATAAGATAAACAAAGATATAGAAAAGGCGACAGAAAAACTAATGGCAAAAGTTAGTACACCTTTCTCACATACGGATTCAGCGAAAAGACACCCACCTTACGAGAAGGAAGTAGAGCTTAGGGATGTTTATCCTCAGCTTCCAGGGATCATCCAGGAGGGTGATTGTTGCATCAGAGATGAAGATGAATAATAGATAGAGGACAAGCAGAAACGACAATGAAGATGAATCCAAAACTCCAGAAGGAAGAAAAACCGAGATGTCTGGAAACTAAGAGAAGAATGAGGTTCTGAAAGATGAGGATGAAGATACAGAAGGAGAAAACCTGCTGAGAAAATAATCCCAAGAATTGGAGGAGAAGAAGAATACAATGAGGCCAAGAAGCTGAAGAAAAGTAAGAAGATGATGGAAGATGATATTTTGAGGACAGAACTTAGAATATAAGCTGTTGAAGAATCCTGATATGTCAACAACAAAGAACAGGACGAAGAAACTCTCAAAAAACTCAATCATACAACTGGTGGAGAAGAGAAGCTTTGGTTATGAAGAATCAGAGTGAACCAAATCAACAATCACTGTTACAGCTTCAACTGAACAATATCAAATGCAATTGTACCAGCCAAGGGGGGTACCAGGTGTTTCATATCCACAGCCAGTTTCTGGACAGACACAGAATTGGAGAGGAAGAGGACGAGAAGGCTTAGAAGGAGGAGGAAGATTTCAGCTACACTTCCAGCAACTTACAGAAGACTGTTATAATTATGGACAGGTTGGTTACTTTACCTGTGAGTGCAACAAGTCAGGAGGAAACAACAGATAACATTTTTAAGGAAGATACAGGGGTCAGTCAAGATCACCTGTTCTCCAGGTGAACCCTAAAGATTCTAGAGTGCCTAGAAGATACGAAGGGGGGTGGCAGCTGATAGCACCAATTAGAGAAGAAGAGAAAATATCTAACAAATTGAAGTAAAACCAGAGGACTATGAGAAGTGATAGTGAATAGTGGAAAAACTTATCTGTGTTCAGCCTAAAGAGGTTAAACATCTCACTATGTAAAATTAACTAATTAGGATAGGGATTTGAGGTAGTAAAACAGCTAATTACTCTTAAGGAACCAATGGAGCTCTGCTATAAAAATCAAAGGGAAATTAAAATAGACATACTAATATTAGAAGATACTGTTATTGCATTGTTGGGAAGAGATGCATTGTTTAAATTGAATTGTACAATAAGATGTACACTAAACGGCTGTCTGGTAGAAGATTTTAAAAAGTAGGGTTTTTGGGAATCATATTTGCTTAAAAGATAATATCATAGGAAGGATGATAATCTATTAGACTGCCTATTAGACAATCTGTCTGAAAAATAAAGTTAAAAGGGGTGACTGTTATTCTGTGTTACATTCTTACACCAAGAGATTTCAGGCTAGGCTAAAAGGTGTTTAGTCGTTTGCCAAGTCTGTGTGTAAAGAAGTCAGAAGCAGGTGGGGACTTTCCCAATCACATATTCTAAAATTTGGTGGTAAAGGGATTTTGTGAATAAATCAGTGGAAAAGGTTTTTAAAGGTTAGGAGAAAAGATTAGATTAAAATAAGTTAGGAGAACTAGGTTGAAGGAACTCTAAGACAGTAAGCTAAGTTTCAAAGTTAGTAGTAAGAGAGAGAGAACAGTGGTGAAGGACACTTTAGAGTAGGGAGATCAAGGTAATTATAGGTGTATTTTTTATAATCAAAAGTTTGAAAGTCAGGGATTAGAGATAGGACTGAGAGTTGGGAAAAAGTGACACTAGTGGTGATAGATGGAAGTACAAGTAAAGAGTTCAAAGCTTTGGAAAATGGATGAAGTAACTAAGGACATTAACACTTCAGTCTATTATAACAACAGTGAGAAGCAATTTAACTCTTTCAACATTGATAGTCATTAAAGCCATAAATATATCGCATTTGATTATAAGGGAACCAATAGCTCCAGCACCAATTTTAGAGGAAAAATACTTATTAGGGTTAGGATGGGGACGTTCCTCCCACATGGAGAGATAATTATGGAGAATAAGTATTGTTATCAGGACCAAGAGTAGAAGCTGTTGCACCTAATCAAAGGAGGTATAGTTTGGAAGAGGGTTATGAGTGACTGTTCACTTATGTTGCGTAATGTTACAGAGAAAGGTCAGGGAGAGTATATGTGTACTTATCTAGTGCAAGCATTAAAATTTGTTCCGGTTAAGAATTATTGGTTAAAAGGCTATGTAATTCATAAAGTAATGCTTATAATGGAAGGGTTGAGGTCTGTTGTAGCCTCCACAGTCATTGAGGAGTTCAGGAGGAGTAGATTACAGTAGTCACTCCAACAGTAAATAATGCACATAGGATAGCGGTAGCTTTCCTACTAGAAATAATTAAGGTTGATACATCAACTAGATCAACTATTTTAATGGTAACTTGGGAAGGGATTAATGATACGATGGCAATAGCAAATGTAGGAAGTATGACACCGACAACAACTTTTCTGAAATTAAAGGGGTTTATGGTACGAATTGGAGAGTGCTGTCAATGATAGTACGAATAGGGTTAAAATAGGAGAGCAGATAGTGGTAGAGACAATATAGATTCATCATGGAGGTACAGGATGAGGTCTTTGATTTTAATGACAGACAAGGAGAGGTATCTGATCAGTACCGCTCGTTAGGGAAGAGAGAAACTATATGCATGTAGTTTGATTCTTCTCTTGTGAAAATTAGAGATGGGAAGGTAGGAATCTTTGGTTCCAGTAACTCATTCTGTAATATCAGTGAGGAATCTTGAGGGTCCATGTCTGTTGAGAATTCCAGCAACAAACATGTTAGAGACGGTCGCTCAACCTCTATCAAGTGTGTGTGTCAGTATTATGCTTTGTCATGACTGTTGTATCAGCAACAACAATCAGTAACAGATAAAATAATGTCGTTGTCAAAACATTTGTTTAAGCCTAGGGTTAGGTGGTATTGGGTTAAGTGAATTAACTTGTGTGCATTTGTTAGATGGGAAGTAAAATCAGGTAACAGCGAGCCCTGAAGCATTTGAGGTGAAACCATTGAGGGCTAAAAGTTGTTTTGTTCTAATAAAACATATGATGTAAGGGGTATGTTTATGGGAATATCAGATTGTGATGATTATATGATGACTTTGGATAAGCACGAACATAAGGTTAGAGAGGACAAATATAATGTAACTTTTTATGTACCAGGTAGTAAGAAGAGCAGGACTTTGAGGGTTAAAATATTAGCTTTTGCCTGACAATGTGACTATGGGAAATTTTAGAGATATTTTGAGGATTTGTGGTGATAAAGCATATATATATTCTTACATTATGGATGGACAGGATGTTGTTACATGTCAACGTTGAAGCTTCCATATGAGGTTTTACCATTAAAAGAGGGGTAGCACCGGACACAGAAATCTGAAGCTAGGTTTGAAATAGGATGAAAAGAGACATGGAGACATGTCATAGTCTTCAAGCCTATCATTGAACGATGAGTCTAAGGGAGAAGGGGGGACTTTTTCCATGGTATGGTGTAACATTTGGGAAGATCCTATTGATAATGTTAGTTATACTTTGAGTCCAGATAGTTCAGATATTATCACTAGGGTTATATATGCATTGAAGAATATAAGGGATGCATTTGGTATATCTGAAGGAGCTGGGAGTCAGCGAAGACTTGGTTGCAAGATCAGGTAGGCCAGTAGGGGCAGTGATGGTTCAGAGTGTAGTTGCAGCTTTGATAGCACTGTGTGAGATGTTTGTAATTTGTTACTGACCTTTGAGAAAGCTATGATATTGAGATAGGTTGGAGAGTGATGAAGCCTGGAGACAACACTCAGATGCCGTTGTTGACTGTTCCTGATCTGGATGAAGATGGACAAGTGGAACTGAATGGATAAATATCATTTTTGATAATTTGATCATTTTTCAATTTTTTTTTCAATATTGGGGTGATTTTGGTATGATTTTATGAATCAAAGGGGGGAAGTGTATGAATGAATAATTATCCTAGTTCATTATTCTATCATTTAATGTGATTCGTACATCATTTATATATCATTTTTATATTCTTAGTTGATATTGATGTTTAATTTGAAAGTGTTGTTTTGCAAAAGATACTGTTTGGTTTTTCCTTTTCTTCCAGAAGCATTTGGGGGACATGTGGAGATTGAAATACTCAAACAAGGACAATATGAAGGGACAATATGACTGGAGGAGATGAAACAAGGAGGGTGTGGCCGATTCCATCATCAACAGTCCATTGGAAGAAGAGACTACGGGGAGATGAAGTGTAGTGGACTACATTCCAATGTCTGCAATGAAATATAGACATATTTGCATGTGTAATACATAATTGTGTCATACTCTTACGTATTAATTTTTGTAGAATGATGTTTGATGTTATTGGATACATGTGGGGATCTTAGATGTTTTTGTTTATTTCGGTGAATGCTTAGGGACAGGGAGTCTAGGCAGGGAGAGGTCCACTATAGGGTCCAATGGGTTGACCAGCCTTAGAGTGGATATTTTTTGGATAGGATTTTGTTTGCAGGGGCTTACATGTGTATTTAATTGCATCATAGTTTCAAATGCATTTACATTGTTTATGAGTTTATCGGGAGTACCGAGGTGGTTGCCTGGGGCAGAGGGACCGTGAGAGAATTTTACTGTCTTGATTGATGGATGGATTTGGAACGAAGGTTGCCGGACAGTTTTTCGCTCTTACACTCCATAAAGATTTGTTCATATTTCATAGTAATGTATTCACACTTCATAAACAGTTGTTCATATTTCATAGAAAGGTATTTACACTCTAGAGGAGAATGTTTTTTGGTTTAATGTTAAAGATACTCAATAAGATAAATTGTTACTTGTCATAATCCTATTCTGTTTGTTTTCGAGACTTTTAGTTCGTCTCGAAGGGGGGATATGTCGTGTATTGAGATTATGACGTTGTTAATGTTTTAAGTGGAACCAGAGAGGACGTTAATTTT
This sequence comes from Coregonus clupeaformis, assembly GCF_020615455.1. Classification (NCBI taxonomy): domain Eukaryota; kingdom Metazoa; phylum Chordata; class Actinopteri; order Salmoniformes; family Salmonidae; genus Coregonus; species Coregonus clupeaformis. The sequence continues at coordinate 36,999,081 of NC_059214.1, forward strand.
AGTATCAAGAGGGAATGTTTTAGTGTAACGCCACATACAACAGACAGGAAGTGTGTTGTGGACAGGGGAGACTGGTGATTGGCCAGAAGAGGGAGCCCATCTTTTTGCATTGTTTATAAGTAGGGGTTAAACGATGAAAGGGCAGAGCGGCCATTCTGAGGCGTCGCTCTCCGGATGTCATGTCATCTGTCACTTATGCTGAAGCTTTTGATATGAATAAACCTTATGATCAAAGTTCAGTATGAGCGGACTCCTTTGTTTATCAGCAATAATTGCCACCATTCACCCGATACGACACTAGCCACTGAATCGACTCAGCCAGTTTGCGTCTGTTCGCTAGGTCGTTCCAGCTATTGTTTAGTAGCTATCCAGGTAGCATCAAGCTAGCTACATTTCGAGCACAGTAGCTACTAACTACCTAACGTTAACAGTTCACCTCCAATTGACTCAAATTATGTAAATTAGCCTATCAGAAGCTTCTAAAGCCATTATATCATTTTCTGGAATTTTCCAAGCTGTTTAAAGGCACAGTCAACTTAGTGTATGTAAACTTCTGACCCACTGGAATTGTGATACAGTGAATTATAAGTGAAATAATCTGTTTGTAAACAATTGTTGGAAAAATTACATGTGTCAAACACAAAGTAGATGTCCTAACCGACTTGCCAAAACTATAGTTTGTTAACAAGAAATGTGTGGATTGGTTGAAAAACTAGTTTTAATGACTCCAACCTAAGTGTATGTTAACTTCTGAGTTCAACTGTATGTCCTGGATGGCAGGAAGCTTGGCCCCAGTGATGTACAATTCAATTCATCCTCCCAATTTCATTCATATTCAGTAGTCTCCTTCACATCAATTCAAACCTCACTCTCTCACTGGACCAATTATGTACATTAATTATACTCTAAGGATTAGTTTTTCTACATTGATCAGTGGGGCTAACTACTTATTAAGATGCTGCCTATCCAGCCTGTGGACTAATTCAGTTGTATTTATTTTGGAGACCTCTTGTCTGCACAATTAATATGGTACTATCTTCCTCCAGACTTAAAGTGATCCTTCTTTAGAATGGAGTCTTACTGAGACTATGCTTTTAAATCGCCCATGCATGGTTTAGGTGCAGTAGAACAGTACGCTATATTTGGATCTCTATTAGATAAGGAAATCATAGTACAACACAAATCGATTATAATTTTTTCTGAACTGAGCATTAGGAGAGTCAGTCTGTGAATGCATTTCATTTGACATTTTTGTCATTTAACAGACGATCTTATCCAGAGCGACTTACAGGAGCAATTATGGTTAAGTACCTTGCTCAAGGGCACATAGACAGATTTTCACATAGTTGACTAGGGATTCGAACCAGCGACATTTTGTAATGGATCTTTCCAAAGTGGACTGCCGAGGCATGACGATTCTTTGTCCCCCTGTCTTGACAAATTAGATGGAACTTGTACTGCCTTCCAATGACTTGTATTGCCGTTTATGACTTTCTACTCCGCTTTATATATTTCAGTTTGTCCATTTGTAATTCCCCATAAGTGTCAGGGTCCTCTTTCCATGATGGAATTGAAGTCCCTGGTTGCATCCCAACTGGCACCCTAGTCCCTTTATATTACACTACTTTTGACCAGGGCCCATAGGGCACTTAGGGTGTAATTTGGGACGCAATCTGGGTCAATCAATTAATCCATCAAATGTATTTATAAAGCCCTTTTTACATCAGCAGATGTCACAAAGTGCTTATACAGAAACCCAGCCTAAAACCCCAAAGAGCAAGCAACGCAGATGTAGAAGTCCTCCTTCAATGTTGGAATTTAACTCCCTCTCAAATCAAATCAAATTGTATTGGTTGCGTACACAGTTTAACAGGTGTTATGGCGGGTACAATGAAAGGCTTATGTTGCTAGTTCCTATCAATCAATGCAGTAAATGTCAACAACCACACAATAATCCAAAATTTAAATATAATATAAACTTTAGTACAGAAGTAAATATATAAATAGAATGTAAACATTATTAAAGTGACTAGTGTTCAATGACTATGTACAGTGGGGAAGAAAAGTATTTAGTCAGCCACCAATTGTGCAAGTTCTCCCACTTAAAAAGATGAGAGAGGCCTGTAATTTTCATCAAAGGTACACGTCAACTATGACAGACAAATTGAGGAAAAAATCCAGAAAAAAAATCCAGAAAATCACATAGTAGGATTTTTAATGAATTTATTTGCAAATTATGGTGGAAAATAAGTATTTGGTCACCTACAAACAAGCAAGATTTCTGGCTCTCACAGACCTGTAACTTCTTCTTTAAGAGGCTCCTCTGTCCTCCACTCGTTACCTGTATTAATGGCACCTGTTTGAACTTGTTATCAGTATAAAAGAAACCTGTCCACAACCTCAAACAGACACTCCAAACTCCACTATGGCCAAGACCAAAGAGCTGTCAAATGACACCAGAAACAAAATTGTAGACCTGCACAAGGCTGGGAAGACTGAATCTGCAATAGGTAAGCAGCTTGGTTTGAAGAAATCAACCGTGGGAGCAATTATTAGGAAATGGAAGACATACAAGACCACTGATAATCTCCCTCGATCTGGGGCTCCACGCAAGATCTCACCCCGTGGGGTCAAAATGATCACAAGAATGGTGAGAAAAAATCCAGAACCACACGGGGGGACCTAGTGAATGACCTGCAGAGAGCTGGGACCAAAGTAACAAAGCCTACCATCAGTAACACACTACGCCGCCAGGGACTCAAATCCTGCAGTGCCAGACGTGTCCCCCTGCTTAAGCCAGTACATGTCCAGGACCGTCTGAAGTTTGCTAGAGTGCTTTTGGATGATCCAGAAGAGGATTGGGAGAATGTCATATGGTCAGATGAAACCTTAATATAACTTTTTGGTAAAAACTCAACTCGTCGTGTTTGGAGGACAAAGAATGCTGAGTTGCATTCAAAGAACACCATACCTACTGTGAAGCATGGGGGTGGAAACATCATGCTTTGGGTCTGTTTTTCTGCAAAGGGACCAGGACGACTGATCCGTGTAAAGGAAAGAATGAATGGGGCCATGTATCGTGAGATTTTGAGTGAAAACCTCCTTCCATCAGCAAGGGCATTGAAGATGAAACGTGGCTGGGTCTTTCAGCATGACAATGATCCCAAACACACCGCCCGGGCAATGAAGGAGTGGCTTCGTAAGAAGCATTTCAAGGTCCTGGAGTGGCCTAGCCAGTCTCCAGATCTCAACCCCATAGAAAATCTTTGGAGGGAGTTGAAAGTCCGTGTTGCCCAGCGACAGCCCCAAAACATCACTGCTCTAGAGGAGATATGCATGGAGGAATGGGCCAAAATACCAGCAACAGTATGTGAAAACCTTGTGAAGACTTACAGAAAACGTTTGACCTGTGTCATTGCCAACAAAGGGTATATAACAAAGTATTGTGAAACTTTTGTTATTGACCAAATACTTATTTTCCACCATAATTTGCAAATAAATTCATTAAAAATCCTACAATGTGATTTTCTGGATTTATTTTTCTCATTTTGTCTGTCATAGTTGACGTGTACCTATGATGAAAATTACAGGCCTCTCTCATCTTTTTAAGTGGGAGAACTTGCACAATTGGTGGCTGACTAAATACTTTTTTTCCCCACTGTACATAGGGCAGCAGTCCCTAAGGTGCAGGGTAGAGTACCTGATGGTAGCTGGCTAGTGACAGTGACTGAGGGGCAGAGGGCAGGTTACTGGGCGGAGGCCGTCTAGTGGTGGTTGTTGAACAGTCTGATGGCCTAGGGATAGAAGCTATTTATCACTCTTTCTGTCCCAGCTTTGATGCACCTGTAGTGTTTCTGACTTCTAGATGGTAGCGGGGTGAATAGGACATGGCTCTGGTGGCTGAGGTCCTTGATGATCTTCTTGGCCTTCCTGTGACACCAGGTTCTGTAGATGTCCTGGAGGGCAGGCAGTGGGCCCCCGATGGTGCGTTGGGCCTACCGTACCACCCTCTGGAGAGCCCTCGGTGATACAGCCTGACAAGATGCTCTCAATGGTGCATACAGTGCATTCGGAAAGTATTCTAACCCCTTGACCTTTTCCAAATGTTGTTACGTTACAGCCTTATTCTAAAATTGATTAAATTGTTTTTTTTCCCTCATCAATCTACACAAAATATCCCATAATGACAAAGCAAAAACAGGTTTTTAGACATTTTAGCAAATGTATTACAAATATAACTGAAATATCATATTTACATAATTATTCAGACCCTTTACTCAGTAATTTGTTGAAGCACCTTAGGCAGCGATTAAAGCCTTGAGTCTTCCTGGATATGACGCTACAAGCTTGGCACACCTGTATTTGCGGAGTTTCTCCCATTTCCTCCAGACGTGACGCTTGGCCTTCAGGCCAAAGAGTTCAATCTTGGTTTCATCAGACCAGAGAATCTTGTTTCTCATGGTCAGAGTCCTTAGGTGCCTCTTGGCAAACTCCAAGCGGTTTGTCATGTGCCTTTTACTGAGGAGTGGCTTCCGTCTGGCCACTCTATCATAAAGGCCTGATTGATGGAGTGCTGCAGAGATGCTTGTCCTTCTGGAAGGTTCTCCCATCTCCACAGAGGAATTATAGAGCTCTGGCAGAGTGACTATTGGGTTCTTGGTCACCTCCCTGACCAAGGCCATTCTCCCCCGATTGCTGTTTGGTCGGGCGGCCAGCTCTAGGAGAGTCTTGGTGGTTCCAAACTTCTTCCATTGAAGAATGATGGAGGCCTCTGTGTTCTTGGGGACCTTCAATGATGCAGAACTGTTTTGGTACCCTTCCCCAGATATGTGCCTCGACACAATCCTGTCTCAGAGCTTTACGGAGAGCCTTTTGCTCTGACACGCACTGCCAACTGTGTGACCTTATATAGACAGGTGTGTGCCTTTCCAAATCATGTCCAATCAATTTAATTTACCAAAGGTGGACTCCAATTAATTTGTAGAAAAATCTCAAGGATGATCAATGGATTCCGGAAGTACCTGAGCTCAATTTCGAGTCTCATAACAGAGACTCATTATTTTTTATTTAGAAAAACCTGTTTTCGCTTTGTCATTATGGGGTATTGTGTGTAGATTAATGAGGAAAACAATTAATTTAATCAATTTTAGTATAAAGCTGTAACGTAACAAAATGTGGAAAAAGTCAAGGGGCCTGAACACTTTCCGAATGCACTGTATGTAGAGGTTTGGACCGACAGACAGTCAAACGCCTCTCTTGGAGCATGCATCTACACTACCGGTCAAAAGTTTTAGAACACCTACTCATTCAAGGGTTTTTCTTTATTTTTACTATTTTCTACATTGAAGAATAGTAGTGAAGACATCAAAACGATGAAATAACACATATGGAATTATGTAGTAACCAAAAAAGTGTTAAACAAATCAAAATATATTTTATATTTGAGATTCTTCAAATAGCCATCCTTTGCCTTGATGACAGCTTTGCACACTCTTGGCATTCTCTCAACCAGCCTCACCTGGAATGCTTTTCCAACAGTCTTGAAGGAGTTTCTACATATGCTGAGCACTATGTTGGCTGCTTTTCTTTCACTCTGCGGTCCGACTCATTCCAAAGCATCTCAATTTGGTTGAGGTCGGGGGATTGTGGAGGCCAGGTCATCTGATGCAGCACTCCATCACTCGCCTTCTTGTGTTGGGTCATTGTCCTGTTGAAAAACAAATGATAGTCCCACTAAGCCCAAACCAGATGGGAAGGTGTATCGCTGCAGAATGCTGTGGTAGCCATGCTGGTTAAGTGTGCCTTGAATTCTAAATAAATCACAGACAGTGTCACCAGCAAAGCACCCCCACACCATAACACCTCCTCCTCCATGCTTTACGGTGGGAAATATACATACAGAGATCATCCATTCACCTACACCACGTCTCACAAAGACACAGCGGTTGGAACCAGAAATCTCCAATTTGGACTCCAGACCAAAGGACACATTTCCATCGGTCTAATGTTCATTGCTCGTGTTTCTTGGCCCAAGCAAGTCTCTTTTTCTTATTGGTGTCCTTTAGTAGTGGTTTATTTGCAGAAATTCGACCATGAAGGCCTGATTCACACAGTCTCCTCTGAACAGTTGATGTTGAGATGTGTCTGTTAGTTGAACTCTGTGAAGCGTTTATTTGGGCTGCAATTTCTGAGGCTGGTAACTCTAATGAACTTATCCTCTGCAGCAGAGGTAACTCTGGGTCTTCCATTCCTTTGGCGGTCCTCATTTGAGCCAGTTTCATCATAGAGCTTGATGGTTTTTGCGATTGCAATTGAAGAAACTTTCAAAGTTCTTGACATTTTCCGTATTGACTGAACTTCATGTCTTAAAGTAATGATGTACTGAGCTGTTCTTGCCATAAAATGGACTTGGTCTTTTACGAAATAGGGCTATCTTCTGTATACCCCCCCTACCTTGTCACAACACAACTGATTGGCTCAAACGCATTAAGAAGGAAATACATTCCACAAATTAACTTTTAAGAAGGCACACCTGTTAATTGAAATGCATTCCAGGTGACTACCTCATGAAGCTGGTTGAGAGAATGCCAAGAGTGTGCAAAGCTGTCATCAAGTTAAAGGGTGGCTATTTGAAGAATCTCAAATATAAAAATTTTTTTGATTTGTTTAACACTTTTTTGGTTACTACATGATTCAATATGTGTTATTTAATAGTTTTGATGTCTTCACTATTATTCTACAATGTAGAAAAAATGTAGTAAAAATAAAGAAAAACCCATGAATGAGTAGGTGTTCTAAAGGTTTTGGTAGTGTAGGCACCCTGATGGTCCAGAACTACAGAGCTTAGCTGGAATCTACAGGGAGACATCTTTCTAACAAGAAATCAGCTTAACCGTGCTGTCCCCATTTAGCATACACTCTGACAAGCAGGCCTTAGTCCCAAATGGCACCCCTATTCACTATGTAGTGCACTATAAAGGGAATAGGGTGCCATTTGGGATGTAGGCTTAGAGTGGCAGTTTCATCTCATGATTTAGGCAACAAAAGAGGACATTGTGTTTGTTACTAACCCCAAACCAATATTTAGAAGAACAGAACACGCTGTGTTGAAGTGGGAACAACCTTGTACCTTTTCACTGGGTCTAATGTAAGAGTCTATAGTCTGTAGGGTGAATTACAACACTTTATTTGGATCGTCTACTGCAGATAAAATGGGACCTATTATTCTTGAGAATAAAAAGAAATGAGTTCAAAGCAAGATGCTGAACATATTTGTTGACAGCGACATACAAAAGCTGTTCATTTGTAGAATGATGAGTGCTAGGGGCCTCAAGGTTAGGCCCGGGGAGAGGAGAGGGAAGGAGCACACTCATTCTGCCACACTCATTTCTCTCTCTCTCTCTCTCTCTCTCTCTCTCTCTCTCTCTCTCTCTCTCTCTCTCTCTCTCTCTCTCTCTCTCTCTCTCTCTCTCTCTTCCCCCTCTCTCCCCCCTCTCTCTCTCTCTCTCTCTCTCTCTCTCTCTCTCTCTCTCTCTCTCTCTCTCTCTCTCTCTCTCTCTCTCTCTCTCTCTCTCTCTCTCTCTCCACTGTATTCCACGTACAGTAGTTTCTTCATTGAAGTGAGAAATGTGTGTAACTAAAATGGATGACTGAACAGATTGTTTCGAGCTGAAGCCAACCTATTCTTTCCCCCTGCTTATCTATTGAACTGAATGATCAAATTTTCCATTCTCGTTTAACAGAAGGGAACAATGCCAAAATACTTGTTGCTTGTAATTGCAAGAGAAAATTATAGGAATTTAAGATTATTTTTTTCAATGTGAAAATACTCAATTGTAGAAGCAATTTTCTGAGGGAATTGAAATGTGGGATGGTATACAAAATGTCTGTAATCTAGTGCACAATGTGGAGGAACATTGTGCAAGCTGACACAGAGAGAAAGAGAGAGAGAGAGGGGGGGAGTGGGAGAGAAAGAAACAGAGAGAGAGGAGAAATCTGAGACAGTTATACACAGCAAGGAGCTGTTCACTTCCAGACAAACTCACTTCTTCAACACAATAGATTCAGAATGGGAAATGGGAGCTGGATACGGAGAACAGTTTGGAGAAATGACAAATGTTTACTGTGCTAAAAAATATTGCAAGAACACAGGTGACTGTGAACTTCAGCCAAAGTTATTCATGATACAAGAACCAAATATACAGTATTATGCCTATTTTCTAAAAGTTTCACTTCCAGACAAACACAGTAAGGAAATGTGATAGGGAGTTTGGATAAATGAAAAAGTCTACTGTGCTCCAAAATACTGGGTAATCATTAAAAGGGCCAGCTCTAGCCAAAGCAAGATTTGGTTGGGGGGACCCCAACTTGCGGCAAAACATTTACTGGCCCCACTCTTGACGGGGGCAAGAACGTTTTAAATGTCATACATCTTTTTTTAATGTTTGGCATGTACAGAAAATGTTGCAGTTTTAAAGCAAGTTTTTATTGTGTTGTACACATTTTCTAATAACTTATGCTATGTTAATATGGTATCTGAGTGAGAATGACGAACTAAATCAATTGGGTGGCCCCTGGGCACGATATTCTTACTTGATTACTACAAGTTTAGATAGCTGGCTAGACTTACTACCAATCAAAAAATTGTTAGCTGACATGGCTTATTGAGTGGATGTCAGTGACTGACATAACACGATAAAAACTGCTGAACCAAATGTCAAAATTGCACATGGTATATTCTTCTATTATTACTCTCAATAGTAAGTTGAGACCCCTTCTAGGTCGGGAGGCCCTGGAACCGGCCCTTATCATTAATGTATTTGTACAACTCGTCTAGAGGTTAGCAAAGGTTATACTTATGCTAACAGATAGCACAAAATACAGTGGTATTTCATAGGTACATATCAACTGTGAGAGACGGAATCTAAAACAAAAATCCAGAAAATCACATTGTATGATTTTTAAGTAATTAATTTGCATTTTATTGCATGACATAAGTATTTGATACATCAGAAAAGCAGAACTTAATATATGGTACACAAACCTTTGTTTGCAATTACAGAGATCATACGTTTCCTGTAGGTCTTGACCAGGTTTGCACACACTGCAGCAGGGATTTTGGCCCACTCCTCCATACAGACCTTCTCCAGATCCTTCAGGTTTCGGGGCTGTCGCTGGGCAATACGGACATTCAGCTCCCTCCTAAGATTTTCTATTGGATTCAGGTCTGGAGACTGGCTAGGCCACTCCAGGACCTTGAGATGCTTCTTACGGAGCCACTCCTTAGTTGCCCTGGCTGTGTGTTTCGGGTCGTTGTCATGCTGGAAGACCCAGCCACGACCCATCTTCAATGCTCTTACCGAGGGAAGGAAGTTGTTGGCCAAGATCTCGCAATACATGGCCCCATCCATCCTCCCCTCAATACGGTGCAGTCGTCCTGTCCCCTTTGCAGAAAAGCATCCCCAAAGAATTATGTTTCCACCTCCATGCTTCACGGTTGGGATGGTGTTCTTGGGGTTGTACTCATCCTTCTTCTTCCTCCAAACACGGCGAGTGGAGTTTAGACCAAAAAGCTCTATTTTTGTCTCATCAGACCACATGACCTTCTCCCATTCCTCCTCTGGATCATCCAGATGGTCATTGGCAAACTTCAGACGGGCCTGGACATGCGCTGGCTTGAGCAGGGGGACCTTGCGTGCGCTGCAGGATTTTTAATCCATGACGGCGTAGTGTGTTACTAATGGTTTTCTTTGAGACTGTGGTCCCAGCTTTCTTCAGGTCATTGACCAGGTCCTGCCGTGTAGTTCTGGGCTGATCCCTCACCTTCCTCATAATCATTGATGCCCCACGAGGTGAGATCTTGCATGGAGCCCCACACCGAGGGTGATTGACCGTCATCTTGAACTTCTTCCATTTTCTAATAATTGCGCCAACAGTTGTTGCCTTCTCACCAAGCTGCTTGCCTATTGTCCTGTAGCCCATCCCAGCCTTGTGCAGGTCTACAATTTTATTCCTGATGTCCTTACACAGCTCTCTGGTCTTGGCCATTGTGGAGAGGTTGGAGTCTGTTTGATTGAGTGTGTGGACAGGTCTCTTTTATACAGGTAACGAGTTCAAACAGGTGCAGTTTATAAAGGTAATGAGTGGAGAACAGGTGGGCTTCTTAAAGAAAAACTAACAGGTCTGTGAGAGCCGGAATTCTTACTGGTTGGTAGGTGATCAAATACTTATGTCATGCAATAAAATGCAAATTAATTACTTAAAAATCATACAATGTGATTTTCTGGATTTTTGTTTTAGATTCCGTCTCTCACAGTTGAAGTGTACCTATGATAAAAATTACAGACCTCTACATGCTTTGTAAGTAGGAAAACCTGCAAAATCGGCAGTGTATCAAATACTTGATCTCCCCACTGTACATCTAGCCTCCTGTTTTCCAAATATGTAATTTATGATTTAAAAACAACTTCAAAACAACACTTTAAAGGAACAAATAAACAGATGTACATGTGTCTTTTTATCTGCTCTTCAATCCACTACACCGCTTTTGTGGCCATTCTTCACTAATAAGAATCTGTTGACAGTGGTGGACTTACCATTAGGCAGAAGAGGCAATTGCCTCCGGCATGACATCATCAAGGGGCCTTGTGAGCTGGGCATACAAAAAAACAATAAAAAAACGTTTTTTATATATATATAATTTCTCCACTTGAGGCCCCCCCATGCGCCGCTTGAGGTCCAACCCCCGCTGTCGTGGGATGCTCAGCGCAACACTCATTCTGTCTTGTTTCAGCAGGTTGGTTCAGCAGCAGCAAAATCTGCGGGTAGCTTCAATGTTGCAAAGGAAATGGGGAGGGAGCTTTGCCTGGCCACTGTGCCCAAGATAATGAGGCCACATTGTTGATAAAAAGGCCTCCAAAAAAGTACATTAATCCATCCATATACAGTGCCTTGCAAAAGTATTCATCCCCATTGGCGTTTTTCCTATTTTGTTGCATTACAACCTGTAATTTAAATTGATTTTTATTTGGATTTCATGTAATGGACATACACAAAATAGTCCAAATTGGTGAAGTGAAATGAAAAAAATGAATAAATAACGGAAAAGTGGTGCGTGCATATGTATTCACCCCCTTTGCTATGAAGCCCCTAAATAAGATATGGTGCAAACAATTACCTTCAGAAGTCACATAATTAGTTAAATAAAGTCCACCTGTGTGCGACCCAGGGTTGGGTTATAAAAAAATATCAGAAACTTTGAACATCCCACGGAGCACCATTAAATCCATTATTAACAAATGGAAAGAATATGGCACCACAACAAACCTGCCAAGAGAGTGCCGCCCACCAAAACTCACAGACCAGGCAAGAAGGGCATTAATCAGAGGCAACAAAGAGACCAAAGATAACCCTGAAGGAGCTGCAAAGCTCCACAGCGGTGATTGGAGTATCTGTCCATAGGACCATTTTAAGCCGTACACTCCACAGAGCTGGGCTTTACGGAAGAGTGGCCAGAAAAAAGCCATTGCTTGAAGAAAAAAATAAGCAAATACGTTTGGTGTTCGCCAAAAGGCATGTGGGAGACTCCCCAAACATATGGAAGAAGGTACTCTGGTCAGATGAGACTAAAATTGAGCTTTTTGGCCATCAAGGAAAACGCTATGTCAGGCGCAAACCCAACACCTCTCATAACACCGAGAACACCATCCCCACATTGAAGCATGGTGGTGGCAGAATCATGCTGTGGGGATGTTTTTCATCGGCAGGGCATGGGAAACTGGGCAGAATTGAAGGAATGATGGATGGCGCTACATACAGGGACATTCTTGAGGGAAACCTGTTTCAGTCTTCCAGAGATTTGAGACTGGGACTGAGGTTCACCTACCAGCAGGACAATGACCCTAAGAATACTGCTAAAGCAACACTTGAGTGGTTTAAGGGGAAACATTTAAATGTCTTGGAATTGCCTAGTCAAAGCCCAGACCTCAATCCAATTGAGAATCTGTGGTATGACTTAAAGATTGCCGTACACCAGCGGAACCCATCCAACTTGAAGGAGCTGGAGCAGTTTTGCCTTGAAAAATGGGCAAAAATCCCAGTGGCTAGATGTGCCAAACTTATAGAGACAAACCCCAAGAGACTTGCAGCTGTAATTTCTGCAAAAGGTAGCTCTATAAAGTATTGTCTTTGGGAGGGGGGGTCTTCAAATTGCCACCCTTTGCCTTGATGACAGCTTTGCACACTCTTGGCATTCTCTCAACCAACTTCACATGGAATGCTTTTCCAACAGTCTTGAAGGAGTTCCCACATTTGCTGAGCCTTTGTTGGCTAATTTTCCTTAACTCTGCGGTCCGACTCATCCCAAACCATCTCAATTTGGTTGAGGTCAGGTGATTGTGGAGGCCTGGTCATCTGATGCAGTACTTCATCACTCTCCTTCTTCGTAAAATAGGCCTTACACAGCCTGGAGGTGTGTTGGGTCATTGTCCTGTTGAAAAACAAATGATAGTCCCACTAAGCCCAAACCAGATGGGATGGCGTTCGCTGCAGAATGCTGTGGTGGCCATGCTGGTTAAGTGTGCCTTCAATTCTAAATAAATCACAGACAGTGTCACCAGCAAAGCACCCACACCACAACATAACACCTCCTCCTCCATGCTTTACGGTGGGAAATACACATCCGGAGATCATTCGTTCACCCACACCGCGTCTCACAAAGACACGGCGGTTGGAACCAAAATCTCAAATTTGGACTCCAGACCAAAGGACACATTTCCACCGGTCTAATGTTAATTGCTCGTGTTTCTTGGCCAAGCAAGTCTCTTCTTCTTATTGGTGTCCTTTAGTAGTGGTTTCTTTGCAGAAATTCGACCATGAAGGCCTGCTTCACACAGTCTCCTCTGAACAGTTGATGTTGAGATGTGTCTGTTACTTGAACTCTGTGAAGCATTTATTTGGGCTGCAATTTATGAGGCTGGTAACTCTAATTAACTTATCCTCTGCAGCAGAGGTAACTCTGGGTCTTCCATTCCTTTGGCGGTCCTCATGAGAGCCAGTTTCATCATAGCGCTTGATGGTTTTTGCTTGAAGAAACTTTCAAAGTTCTTGACATTTTCCGTATTGACTGACCTTCATGTCTTAAAGTAATGATGGACTGTCGTTTCTCTTTGCTTATTTGAGCTGTTCTTGCCATAATATGGACTTGGTCTTTTACCAAATAGGGCTATCTTCTGTATACCCCCCCTACCTTGTAACAACACAAGTGATTGGCTCAAACGCATTAAGAAGGAAATAGATTCCACAAACTAACTTTTAAGAAGGCACACTTGTTAATTGAAATGCATTACAGGTGACTACCTCATGAAGCTGGTTAAGAGAATGCCAAGTGTACAAATCTGTCATCAAGGCAAAGGGTGGCTATCTGAAGAATCTGAAATATAAAATATATTTTGATTTGTTTAACACTTCTTTGGTTTCTACATGATTCCATATGTGTTATTTTATCGTTTTTATTTCTTCACTATTATTCTACAATATAGAAAATAGTATAAATAAAGAAAAACCCTTGAATGAGTAGGTGTTCTAAAACTTTTGACTGGTAGTGTAGATCAATCATTTATTTCCATACATATACAGTACATATACAGTATTTCATATCAATATGAAAATAATCCAAGTTTTTCTCATAATAGTAGTGTCATTATCACCCACAGAATGGTTCATATGACGCTGCAAGCTTGGTACACCTGTATTTGGGGAGTTTCTCCTACTATTCTCTGCAGGTCCTCTCAAGCTCTGTCAGGTTGGATGGGGAGAGTCTCTGCACAGCTATTTTCAGGTCTATCCAGAGATGTTTGATCGGGTTCAAGTCCGGGCTCTGGCTGGGCCACTCAAGGACATTCAGAGACTTGTCCTGAAGCCACTCCTGTGTTGTCTTGGCTGTGTGCTTAGGGTCATTGTCCTGTTGGAAGGTGAACCTTCACCCCAGTCTGAGGTTCTGAGTGCTCTGGAGCAGGTTTTCATCAAGGATCTCTCTGTACTTTCTCCGTTCATTTTTCCCTCAATCCTGCCTAGTCTCCCAGTCCCTGCCACTGATGCTTCCATCACCATGCTTCACCGTAGGGATGGTGCCAGGTTTCCTCCAGACGTGACGCTTGGCATTCAGGCCAAAGAGTTCAATCTTGTTTTCATCAGACAAGAGAATATTGTTTCTCATGGTCAGAGTTCTTTAGATGTGTTTTGGCAAACTCCAAGTGGGCTGTCATGTGCCTTTTACTGAGGAGTGGCTTCCGTCTTCCACTGTTGACTTGGGTCATCGGTCGGGTGAGGTTATGTCTCTCTCTGGCGGGAGGTAAGCTTGGCTTATATACATAGTTTAAGCTTTGTCGAGTAAAGCTTAAACTATGTATTTAGATTGTAGTTAGGTATTGTAGGTAGTTATCGTGGGTTGTTGTATGTAATTATTGTAGGTATTGTATTCAGCTGAGCCCGGTGAAGCACGAAGCTAGCTAACCCACTACCTGGACTAGCTAGCGGGTAGCTACTGGTAACTATTAGCAACTGTGGATAGTTATTTCACGCTTGAGAGTGCCTGTAATTACGCCAGCTAGCTGCCTACAATAATTACATACAATAATGCCTACCATTCGGCTGTTTTTCTAACCTCACTGTCTGAAGCGTTAACGTTAGGTAGTAAGTAGCTACTGTGCTCGAAATGTAGCTAGCTTGTTGCTACCTGGATAGCTAATCAACAATAGCTGGAACGACCTATCGAACAGACGCGAACTGGCTGATTCAATTCAGTGGCTAGCATTGTACTTGGCTAGCTAACAGTAACTGCTAGGGGTAAGTTATAACCTACATTTGTGTTTTGTTTTTACATACTGGTAACCAGAGTCGTTCAAGGGAATTCGGGACATGGGTGACTAGTTAACGTTAGCTTGGCTCTCTCTGTGTGTTCGTGCCGTGGGAGGAGGGTTTTTTTCGTTGGCAGAAAGCAATGGCTAGGTAGTATGCTAACTATTCTAGCTAACTCACTGGCTGAATAAGTTGACGACGGACTCGCTCAAGCTGTCGGGACTAACCCACAACGTTAGACACGGACACGAATGATCTGCTTGGTGTGTTGACACACTGGTGGTTTGTTGTGGCCGAGTATTGGTGCTAAACCGTGTTGTTGGAGTCCGTCATTCTAGTTGGCTGTGGCATCATATGACTAGGTGCCCTGGACGGTTTTCACGGAAGAATACTGTACAAAGTTAGCTAGCTGAATAAACTAAGTTAGTCTATTCCTAGAAAACATTGAACCGCTGTAGTTTACAAGAATTATAGTTTCTGAGGTGGAAGTTGGGAGAGTTATATTTGGGTGTTTCAGTGAAACGTAAGTGAGGGAGGCCCCGCTCTCTCGCTTTCCCAGATGTTTAGTTCATTTCATTCCGATCTCCTTTGCATTATTGTAGCCATTTTCTGTAGCCTGTCAACTATGTCTCTATCTATCCATATTCTCTCCTCTCCTCACAGGCTATACAAACGCCTCACACCACGTGGCTGCTGCCTCTCTAACCTGGTGGTCCCTGCACGCACGACCCACGTGGTGTTCCAGGTCTCCGGCAGCCTCTGGACTTGCCGTTCTGCGGCCAACAAGGCAGAGTTCATCTCAGCCAATGCTACCCTCCAGTCCCTCGACTTCTTGGCGCTGACGGACACATGGATAACCACTGAAAACACTGCTACTCCTACTGCTCTCTCCTCGTCTGACCATGTGTTCTCGCATACCCCGAGAGCATCTGGTCAGCGGGGTGGTGGCACAGGAATCCTCATCTCTCCCAAGTGGACATTCTCTCTTTTTCCCCTGACCCATCTGTCTTTCTCCTCATTTGAATTCCATGCTGTCACAGTCACTAGCCCATTCAAGCTTAACATCCTTGTCATTTATCGCCCTCCAGGTTCCCTTTGAGAGTTCATCAATGAGCTTGATGCCTTGATAAGTTCCTTTCCTGAGGATGGCTCACCCCTCACAGTTCTGGGTGACTTCAACCTCCCTACGTCTAACTTTGACTAATTTCTCTCTGCCTCCTTCTTTCCACTCCTCTCCTCTTTTGACATTACCCTCTCACCGTCCCCCCCTACTCACAAGGCAGGCAATACACTTGACCTCATCTTTACTAGATGCTGTTCTTTTACTAATCTCACTGCAACTCCCCTCCATGTCTCCGACCACTACTTTGTATCCTTTTCTCTCTCGCTCTCCTCCAACACTACTCACTCTGCCCCTACTCAGATGGTAATGCGCCGTCGCAACCTTCGCTCTCTCTCTCCCGCTACTTTCTCCTCTTCCATCCTATCATCTCTTCCCTCTGCTCAATCCTTCTCCCTCCAATCTCCTGATTCTGCCTCCTCAACCCTCCTCTCCTCCCTTTCTGCATCCCTTGCCTCTCTATGTACCCTATCCTCCCAGCCGGCTCGGTCCTCCCCTCCTGCTCCGTGGCATGACGACTCATTGCGAGCTCACAGAACAGGGCTCCGGGCAGCCGAGCGGAAATGGAGGAAAACTAGACTCCATGCGGACCTGGCATCTTTTCACTCCCTCCTCTCTACATTTTCTTCATCTGTTTCTGCTGCTAAAGCCACTTTCTACCACTCTAAATTCCAAGCATCTGCCTCTAACCCAAGGAAGCTCTTTGCCACCTTCTCCTCCCTGCTGAATCCTCCTCCCCCTCCCCCCCACCTCCCTCTCTGTGGATGACTTCGTCAACCATTTTGAAAAGAAGGTTGACGACATCCGATCCTCGTTTGTTAAGTCAAATGACACTGCTGGTCCTGCTCACACTGCCCTACCATATGCTTTGACTTCTTTCTCCCCTCTCTCTCCAGATGAAATCTTGCGACTTGTGACAGCCGGCCGCCCAACAACCTGCCCGCTTGACTCTATCCCCTCCTCTCTTCTCCAGACCATCTCCGGTGACCTTCTCCCTTACCTCACCTCGCTCATCAACTCATCCTTGACCGCTGGCTATGTCCCTTCCGTCTTCAAGAGAGCGAGAGTTGCACCCTTTCTCAAAAAAACAACACTCGATCCCTCCGATGTCAACAACTACAGACCAGTATCCCTTCTTTCTTTTCTCTCCAAAACTCTTGAGCGTGCCGTCTTTAGCCAACTCTCTTGCTATCTCTCTCAGAATGACCTTCTTGATCCAAACCAGTCAGGTTTCAAGACTGGTCATTCAACTGAGACTGCTCTTCTCTGTGTCACGGAGGCTCTCCGCACTGCTAAAGCTAACTCTCTCTCCTCTGCTCTTGTACTTCTAGACCTGTCTGCTGCCTTTGATACTGTGAACCATCAGATCCTCCTCCCCACCTTCTCCAAGTTGGGCATCTCCGGCGTGGCTCACTCTTGGATTGCGTCCTACCTGACCGGTCGCTCCTACCAAGTGGTGTGGCGAGAATCTGTCTCCGCACCACGTGCTCTCACCACTGGTGTCCCCCAGGGCTCAGTTCTAGGCCCTCTCCTATTCTCGCTATACACCAAGTCACTTGGCTCTGTCATATCCTCACATGGCCTCTCCTATCATTGCTACGCAGACGACACACAACTAATCTTCTCCTTTCCCCCTTCTGATAACCAGGTGGCGAATCGCATCTCTGCATGTCTGGCAGACATATCAGTGTGGATGACGGATCACCAATTCAAGCTGAACCTCGGCAAGACGGAGCTGCTCTTCCTCCCGGGGAAGGACTGCCCGTTCCATGATCTCGCCATCACGGTTGACAACACCGTTGTGTCCTCCTCCCAGAGTGCGAAGAGCCTTGGCGTGACCCTGGACAACACCCTGTCGTTCTCCGGTAACATCAAGGCAGTGACCCGATCCTGTAGGTTCATGCTCTACAACATTCGGAGAGTACGACCATGCCTTACACAGGAAGCGGCACAGGTCCTAATCCAGGCACTTGTCATCTCCCGTCTGGATTACTGCAACTCGCTGTTGGCTGGGCTCCCTGCCTGTGCCATTAAACCCCTACAACTCATCCAGAATGCCGCAGCCCGTCTGGTGTTCAACCTTCCCAAGTTCTCTCACATCACCCCGCTCCTCCGCACACTCCACTGGCTTCCAGTTGAAGCTCGCATCTGCTAAAAGACCATGGTGCTTGCCTACGGAGCTGTGAGGGGAACGGCACCTCCGTACCTTCAGGCTCTGATCAGTCCCTACACCCAAACGAGGGCATTGCATTCATCCACATCTGGCCTGCTGGCCCCCCTACCTCTGCGGAAGCACAGTTCCCACTCAGTCCAGTGAAAAACTGTTCGCTGCTCTGGCACCCCAAATGTGGGACAAGCTCCCTCACGACGCTAGGACAGCGGAGTCACTCACCACCTTCCGGAGACACTTGAAACCCCAACTCTTTAAGGAATACCTGGGATAGGACAAAGTAATCCTTCTACCCCCCCTTACCCCCCCCCAAAAAAAATAATATATATATATAAAATGTGTACAACATTTTTTTAATGTCTGGCCACTCTACCATAAAGGCCTGATTGGTGGATTTCTGCAGAGATGGTTTTCTTTCTGGAAGGTTCTCCCATCTCCAAAGAGGAACTTTGGAGCTCTGTCAGAGTGACCATTGGGTTCTTGGTCACCTCCCTGACCAAGGCCCTTCTTCCCCGATTGCTCAGTTTGGCCGGGCGGCCAGCTCTAGTAAGAATCTTGGTGGTTTCAAACTTCTTCCATTGAATAATTATGGAGGCCACTGTGTTCTTGGGGACATTCAATGCTGCGGAAATGTTATGGTACCCTTTCCCAGATCTGTGCCTCGACACAATCCGGTCTCGGAGCTCTACGGACACTTCGGTTTTTGCTCTGACATGCATTGTCAACTGTGGGACCTTATATAGACAGGTATGTGCGTTTCCAAATCATGTCCAATCAATTGAATTTACCACAGGTGGAATCTAATCAAGTTGTAGAAACATCTCAAGGATGATCAATGGAATTAGGATGCTGAGTCTGAATACTTATGTTTTTTATTTTTTTTATTTTGCAAAACATTCTAAAAACCTGTTTTCACTTTCTCATTATGGGGTATTGTGTGTAGATTGATGAGGATTTTTGTTTTATTTAATCAATTTTACAATAAGGCTGTAACGTAACAAAATGTGGAAAAAGGGAAGGGGTCTGAGTACTTTCCAAATGCACTGGATGTGTAGCACATGTTTCTGATGCTGTCCGGCCAAAAAGAGTATGGCATGTCATACTCTTTTTGTCCAGACAACATTAGATACATGGGCTACTCACAGTAAGACAGCGGTATAGCTCCATTCTGTTCAGTCAGCAGAACTTAGAGACTTTCTGCATCCCTAATGGCACTCATTTTCATATAAAGTGCATTACTTTTCACTACAGGGATCTGGTCAAAAGTAGTGCACAATATAGAGAATAGGGTGCCATTTGATACTCAGCCAGTGTTTCAATGTTATTGTCAGTTCAACACAGTGTGAAGAGCAATTGCCTGGGTAAACAATTTCCCTATAACATTTTTAATTAGCAAAACAACCATTTGCCTAACCATCAACACTGTCACTGGCTACTGCTCCCTGAGATGATGATGATGATGATGATGGATTAGTATCTGTGGAGGAGTAAATTGGACTGAAGGTGGCTTTGGTGTCTTCTGTCTGACAACAAGCCTGGATTATGACAATTGCTGAAAGACATTTGATGTGTACACAATATTTTCTTTGTATCCTCTCCTTCATTTTCTGATTACAATTAATAAGGTGTCAAGATATATTCATGAACTTTCATTCAACTCAACAATCCTCTCTACCTCTCGCTTTGATATGTTGTAAGACATACATAAGAAAAACTAATTAGGATACTGGTGGGTTACTATCCAGCAGGCAAAACTGGGCAAAAGTGGTTGATATAACGTACTAATCGCGTTCGATCAACCAGTTTGTGGTTGTAATGACGTCATTTCAACCACTTATTACAATAATGGCGCGGAGGAGATGGCTGCCGTTTTACGGGCTCCTAATCAATTGCGCTATTGTGTGTTTTTTCACGTTATTTTTAACTTATTTTGTACATAATGTTTCTGCCACCGTCTCTTATGACCGAAAATAGCTTCTAGATATCAGAACAGCGATTACTCACCTTGTACTGGACAAATATTTTTTCTTTAACGAGTCGGACGCAAAGGATTTACTTCAGACACCGGACAAGGTCCAAATCCCCTTCATTCGCATGAAGAAGAGACAGAGATATAGGGGTCGTAGTTCGGAGTGCCTTGTGAGAATCTGATGGCGAGTGGGTAACCCGCCTCTACCATCAGTCCTATTAGCCAACGTGCAATCATTGGATAATAAACTGGATGAGCTCTGATCAAGACCATCCTACCAACGGGACATAAAAATCTGTAATATCTTATGTTTCACAGAGTCGTAGCTGAACAACGACATGGATAACATACAGCTGGCTGGGTTTTCCGTGCATCGGCAAGATAGAACAGCTGCCTCCGGTAAGACAAGGGTTGGCGGTCTGTGTCTATTTGTCAATAACAGCTGGTGCACGAAATCTAATATTAATGAAGTCTCAAGGTTTTGCTCGCCTGAGGAAGAGTATCTCATGATAAGATGTAGACCACACTATATATTTTTCGTAGCTGTCCATTTACCACCACAAACCGATGCAGGCACTAAGACCACACTCAACGAGCTGTATAAGGCCATAAGCAAACAAGAAAATGCTCACCCAGAGGCGCCGTTCCTAGTGGCCGGTGACTTTTATGCAGAGGAAAAACAACTCTAGACCACCTTTACTCCACACACAGAGACACTTACAAAGCTCTCCCTCGCCCTCCATTTGGCAAATCTGATCATAACTTTATCCTCCTGATTCCTGCTTACAAGCAAAAACTAAAGCAGGAAGTACCAATGACTCGCTCAATGCGGAAGTGGTCAGATGACGCATATGCTAAGCTACAGGACTGTTTTAATAGCACAGACTGGAATATTTTCCTGGACAGAACAGTGGTAGGCCTGATCACAGACAACGATGAGACAGCCTATAGGGAGGAGGTCAGAGACCTGGCAGTGTGGTGCCAGGATAACAACCTCTCCCTCAACGTGATCAAGACAAAGGAGATGATCGTGGACTACAGGAAAAGGAGGTCCGAGCATGCCCCCATTCACATCGACGGGGCTGTAGTGGAGCAGGTTGAGAGCTTCAAGTTCCTTGGTGTCCACATCACCAACAAACTGTCATGGTCCAAACACACCAAGACAGTCATGAAGAGGGCACGACAATGCCTATCCCCCTCAGGAGACTGAAAAGATTTGGCATGGGTCCTCAGATCCTCTTAAAGTTCTACAGCTACACCATCGAGATCCACCTGACTGGTTGCATCACCGCCTGGTATGGCAACTGCTCGGCCTCCGACCTCAAGGCACTACAGAGGGTAGTGCGTACGGCCCAGTACATCACTGGGGCCAAGCTTCCTGCCATCCAGGACCTCTATTCCTAGACGGTGTCAGAAAAAGGCTCTAAAAATTGCCAAAGATTCCAGCCACCCTAGTCATATACTACCACATGGCAAGCAGTACCGGAGCGCCAAGTCTAGGTCCAAAAGGCTTCTTAACAGCTTCTACCCCCAAGCCATCAGACCCTGAACAGCTAACCAAATGGCTACCCAGACTATTTGCATTGACCCCCCCCAACACACATTTTTACGCTGCTGCTACTCTCTGTTTATTATCTATGCATAGTCACTTTACCTCTGCCTACATGTACAGTTGAAGTCGGAAGTTTACATACACCTTAGCCAAATACATTTAAACTCAGTTTTTCACAATTCCTGACATTTAATCCTAGTAAAAATGCCCTGTTTTAGGTCAGTTAGGATTACCACTTTATTTTAAGAATGTGAAATGTCAGAATAATAGTCATGAATGATTTATTTCAGCTTTTATTTCTTTCATCACATTCCCAGTGGGTCAGAAGTTTACATACACTCAATTTGTATTTGGTAGCATTGCCTTTAAATTGTTTAACTTGGGTCACACGTTTCGGGTAGCCTTCCACGAGCTTCCCACAATAAGTTGGGTGAATTTTGGCATATTCCTCCTGACATAGCTGGTGTAACTGAGTCAGGTTTGTAGGCCTCCTTGCTCGCACACGCTTTTTCAGTTCTGCCCACAAATGTTCTATAGGATTGAGGTCAGGGATTTGTGATGGCCACTCCAATACCTTGACTTTGTTGTCCTTAAGCCATTTTGCCACAACTTTGGAAGTATGCTTGGGGTCATTGACCATTTGGAAGACCCATTTGCGACCAAGCTTTAACTTCCTGACTGATGTCTTGAGATGTTGCTTCAAATATATCCACATAATTTTCCTTCCTCATGATGCCATCTATTTTGTGAAGTGCACCAGTCCCTCCTGCAGCAAAGCACCCACACAGCATGATGCTGCCACCCCCGTGCTTCACGGTTGGGATGGTGTTCTTCGGATTGCAAGGCACCCCCTTTTTCCTCCAAACATAACGATGGTCATAATGGCCAAACAGTTCTATTTTTATTTCATCAGACCAGAGGACATTTCTCCAAAATAGTACGATCGTTGTCCCAATGTGCAGTTGCAAACCGTAGTCTGGCTTTTTTATGGCGGTTTTGGAGCAGTGGCTTCTTCCTTGCTGAGCGGCCTTTCAGGTTATGTCGATATAGGACTCGTTTTATTGTGGATATAGATACTTTTGTACCCGTTTCCTCCAGCATCTTCACAAGGTCCTTTGCTGTTGTTCTGGGATTGATTTGCACTTTTCGTACCAAAGTACATTCATCTCTAGGAGACAGAACGCGTCTCCTTCCTGAGCGGTATGACGGCTGCGTTGTCCCATGGTGTTTATACTTGCGTACTATTGTTTGTACAGATGACCGTGGTACCTTCAGGCGTTTGGAAATTGCTCCCAAGGATGAACGAGACTTGTGGAGGTCTACAATTGTTTTTCGGAGGTCTTGGCTGATTTCTTTTTATTTTCCCCTGATGTCAAGCAAAGAGGCACTGAGTTTGAAGGTAGGCCTTGAAATACATCCACAGGTACACCTACAATTAACTCAAATGATGTCAATTAGCCTATCATAAGCTTCTAAAGCCATTACATAATTTTCTGGAATTTCCCAAGCTGTTTAAAGGCACAGTCAACTTAGTAAACTTAGTAAACTTCTGACCCACTGGAATTGTGATACAGTGAATTATATGTGAAATAATCTGTCTGTAAACAATTGTTGGAAAAATTACTTGTGTCATGCACAAAG
Source organism: Coregonus clupeaformis (assembly GCF_020615455.1). Taxonomy (NCBI): domain Eukaryota; kingdom Metazoa; phylum Chordata; class Actinopteri; order Salmoniformes; family Salmonidae; genus Coregonus; species Coregonus clupeaformis. The sequence goes on from NC_059214.1 coordinate 37,022,389, forward strand.
TAGATGTCCTAACCGACTTGCCAAAACTATAGTTTTTTAACAAGAAATGTGTGTAGTGGTTGAAAAAACGAGTTTTAATGACTCCAACCTATGTGAATGTAAACTTGCGACTTCAACTGTACGTATTACCGCAATTACCTCGACTAACCTGTGCCCCCGCACATTCACTCTGTACCGGTAACCCCTATATATAGCCTCGATACTGTTATTCTTTTGTTGCTCTTTAATTATTTGTTATTTTTCTATTTTCTTCTTTTTTCATTTTTATTTTTATTTATTTACTGTTTACTTCAGTTTATTTAGTGAATACTTTCTTAATTATTTTTTCTTAAAACTGCATTGTTGGTTAAGGGCTTGTAAGTAAGCATTTCACTGTAAGGTGACACCTGTTATATTCCGCGCATGTGATAAATACAATTTGATTTGATTTGATTCAATTTTTTCCCACTGGGATATTAAGTTCTGTATCTAACAACACTATGTCCCAAATGGCACAATATTCCCTATATACTGCATTACTTTTGACCAGGGCCCATATGGGTCATAATAGGTAATAAATAATAGGTAATACATAATAGGGTGCCATTTGGGACTCAGCCTCTTCAAAGTTTTAGAATGTCCAGCTCTTGCTCCCACTCTAAAGAAAACTTTGAATTTATGGTCAGCATTTCATCCCCAGGACACTGAAAAAACTTGATATCTATGTATCTCTAAACCAGGCCTTCCTCCAACTACTACCCCATCTGAAATACCCTCCAGACAGATACCCCAGAGCAGGACGAGTAGGAGGAGGAGGAGGAGGAAGAGAAGGTGGTGGATGAGGAGGAGGTGATGGAGGAAAAGGAGGAGGAGGAAGAGGAGGAGGAAGTGAATGTGAGAAGGCCCTCCACATAGATAGCCAAGCAGGAAGAGGAGGAAGAAGAAGAGGAGTAAGAGGAGGAGGAAGTGAATGTGAAAGAGCCCTCCTGATAGATAGCCAAGCAGGAGGTGGAGGAAGAGGAACAGGAAGAAGAGGCGGCAAGAGAAGGAAGAGGAAGACGATGAAGACGAGGCAGCAGCAGTGAAGGTAACAAGCTCTCACAGTCTCACTACAGAATTAGATGCTCATCCACAATCTCCAAATTTCAAATTTCGAAGTGTTTTTGTTGCTCCTGTTGCTCTGTATCGTTCCATTTCTCCAAATGTCAAATTTCGAAGTTAACATTTAATATGATATCAAATCAAATCAAATTTTATTTGTCACATACACGTGTTTAGCAGATGTTATTGCGGGTGTAGTGAAATGATTGTGCTTCTAGCTCCGACAGTGCAGTAATATATAACAAGTAATATCTAACAATTTCACAACATATACCCAATACACACAAATCTAAGTAAGGAATGGAATTAAGAATATATTCATATATGGACGAGAAATGAGAGAGCGGCATGGACTAAGATACAGTAGAATATTATAGAATACAGTATATACATAGGAGTAGTGCAAGATATGTAAACATTATTAAAGTGACTAGTGTTCCATTACTTTAAAGTGGCCAGTGATTTCAATAGGCAGCAGCAGCCTCTAATGTGTCTTCTATCTCAGTCTGATGGCCTTGAGATAGAAGCTGTTTTTCATTCTCTCAGTCCCAGCTTTGATGCACCTGTACTGACCTCGCCTTCTGGATGATAGCGGGGTGAACAGGCAGTGGCTCGGGTGGTTGATGTCCTTGATGATCTTTTTGGCCTTCCTGTGACATCGGGTGCTGTAGGTGTCCTGGAGGGCGGGTAGTTTGCCCCAGGTAATGTGTTCGGCAGACCGCACCACCCTCTGGAGAGCCCTGTGGTTGCGGGCGGTGCAGTTGCCGTACCAGGCGGTGATACAGCCCGACAGGATGGTTTCAATTGTGCATCTATAAACCTTTGTGAGGGTTTTATGTGCCAAGACAAATTTCTTCAGCCTCCTGAGGTTGAAGAGGCTCTGTTGTACCTTCTTCACCGCACTGTCTGCGTGGGTGGACCATTTCAGTTTGTCAGTGATGTGTATGCCAAGGAACTTGAAGCTTTCCACCTTCTCCACTGTGGTCCTGTCGATGTGGATAGGGGGATGCACCCTCTGCTGTTTCCTGAAGTCCACAATCATCTCCTTTGTTTTGTTGACGTTGAGTGAGAGGTTATTTTCCTGGCACCACACTCCCAGAGCCCTCACCTCCTCCCTGTAGGATGTCTCGTCATTGTTGGTAATCAAGCTTACTACTGTTGTGTCGTCTGCAAACTTGATGATTGAGTTGGAGGCGTGCTTGGCCACGCAGTCATGGGTGAACAGGGAGTACAGGAGGGGGATGAGCACGCACCCTTGTGGGGCCCCAGTGTTGAGGATCAGCGAAGTGGAGATGTTGTTTCCTACCTTCACCACCTGGGGGCAGCCTGTCAGGAAGTCCAGGACCCAGTTGCACAGGGCGGGGTTCAGACCCAGGGCCTCAAGCTTAATGATGAGCTTGGAGGGTACTATGGTGTTAAATGCTGAGCTATAGTCAATGAACAGCATTCTTATATAGGTATTCCTCTTGTCCAGATGGGATAGGGCAGTGTGCAGTGTAATGGCGATTGCATCGTCTGTGGATCTATTGTGGCGGTAAGCAAATTGAAGTGGGTCTAGGGTGACAGGTAAGGTAGAGGTGATATGATCCTTGACTAGTCTCTCAAAGCACTTCATGATGACAGAGGTGAGTGCTACGGGGCGATAGTCATTTAGTTCAGTTACCTTTGCTTTCTTGGGTACAGGAACAATGGTGGCCATCTTGAAGCATGTGGGGACAGCAGACTGGGATAGGGAGAGATTGAATATGTCCGTAAACACACCAGCCAGCTGGTCTGCGCATGCTCTGAGGGCGCGGCTAGGGATGCCGTCTGGGCCGGCAGCCTTGCGGGGGTGAACATACTTAAATAAATGTCTTACTCACGTCGGCCACGGAGAAGGAGAGCCCACAGTCCTTTGTAGTGGGCCGTGTCGGTGGCACTGTGTTATCTTCAAAGCGGGTGAAGAAGGTGTTTAGCTTGTCCAGAAGCGACGTCGGCGACGTGGCTGGTTTTCCTTTTGTAGTCCGTGATTGTCTGTAGATCCTGCCACCTATGTCTCATGTCTGGCCGTTGAATTGCGACTCTACTTTGTCTCTATACTGATGTTTTGCCAGTTTAATTGCCTTGCGGAGTGAGTAGCTACACTGTTTGTATTCTGCCATATTCCCAGTCACCTTGCCATGGTTAAATGTGGTGGTTCGCGCTTTCAGTTTTGTGCGAATGCTGCCATCTATCCACGGTTTCTGGTCAGGGTAGGTTTTAATAGTCACAGTGGGCACAACATCTCCTATACACTTCCAGTCACCGTTTCAGTGTATTTGTCTACATTATTTTCGCAAGCTACCCGGAACATATCCCAGTCCGCGTGATCAAAACAATCTTGAAACGTGGATTACGATTGGTCAGACCAGCGTTGAATAGTCCTTAGCACGGGTACTCCATGTTTGAGTTTCTGCCTATAGGAAGGGAGGAGCAAAATGGAGTCGTGGTTAGATTTGACGAAAGGAGGGCGGGGAAGGGCCTTATAACCGTCCCGGAAGTTCGAATAGCAATGGTCGAGAATTTTAGCAGCCTGAGTACAACAGTCGATATGTTGATAGAACTTTGGCAGCCTAGTCCTCAAATTTGCTTTGTTAAAATCCCCGGCTACAATAAATGCAGCCTCAGGATATGTGGTTCCCAGTTTGCATAAAGTCCAGTGAAGTTCTTTGAGGGCCGTCGTGGTATCGGCTTGAGGGGGGCTATACATGGCCGTGACTATAACCCAAGAAAATTATCTTGGGAGATAATACGGTCGGCATTCTTTCCAGAGAGCCATGTTTCCGTGAAACAAAGTATGTTACAGGCCCTGATGTCTCTCTGGAAAGAAATCCTTGCCCTGAGCTCGTCGATTTTATTATCCAAAGACTGAACATTAGCGAGTAGTATACTTGGAAGCGGTGGGTGGTGTGCGCGCTTCCTAAGTCGAACCAGCAGGCCGTTCCGAGTGCCTCTCCTCCGCCGGCGATGTTTTGAGTAAGCCGCTGGAATCAGTTCAATTGCCCTGGGAAGAGCACACAAAGGATCTGCTTCGGGAAAGTCGTATTCCTGATTGTAATGCTGGTGAATTACGGCCGCTCTGATATCCAATAATTTTTCTCGGCTGTATATAATGATACAAAACACTTTCTGAGCTAATAATGTAAAATATAATACATAAAAAAACAAAATACAGCAAAGTTTCCTAAGAGCTAGTCGGTAGGCCGCCATCTTCTCGGCGCCAAACAAGAGTGAACACAAGAGACTGGTGATCATGATTGGGTCCCAAATGGCACCCTATTTCCTATTTATTTTTTGACCCTGGTCAAAAGTAGTACACTATATATGGACTAGGGTTATATTTGGGATGCAACCATGCCTTGGGTAACATATTTGGCCTAAGCATGATGCCCTTCTCTGACATTTGACCTTTAGCTATGCTTATGATTGATCATACTTACTGCCAGAGGCAAACAAAAACTCTATGTATATATTCGCTGTCCTGGCATGGGCAATATAATGCCATGATTCACCATACACCAAGTACAATTTTTTTTAAATGGTTGAACGGAGAGCAACTAAAATTGACATTTTGCTCTTCAAAATATTGAAAAGAAATTGAAATGGAAAGAACCAAATATTTGTATATCATTAAGTGACAGTTCACCTCTTGGATATCTGTGATGACGCTATTATGAATTTCAGAATCAGAATCACTTATTTGCCAAAATACATTTACCAGGAATTGGACCTTGTGAAATGGTGCTGATAGACAGAATATAGACACAATTATTTACACAAAATCTAAATACAGTATATACTAAACATAGACATATATATAAAAAGAAACAGAACAATTACACAGAGTATATCATTTCACATCCTAGCCCATTTGCTTACTATGTAAGGCACCGACCAGATGTAGCCTACCCGAAATGTGCCTCAAGATGGCACATTGCCACCCAACTAAACATTCAGACAGTCTTGGCACCAGTGGGTGCAGGGTAATTGTTTTCCGAATGCACATTACAGCTCAAATTGCCAGTGCACTTTCGCTTGGAGAACAAAATGAATGAGATACAGCCTTGTTACTCAAAAATACTTTCCTTTCTCATTCCAGAAAGCTAAATTGATTCAATCATATGGATAAATAAAGTGTTCTACTTCTTGCTAAATGTGGACAGACTTGTGGGGATTCACATGAATGTAAAGTATAGATTCTACTTGTAGTTCTCTTCAATGCCATTCATTTTAAACACACATGTACTGTAAGCATGTTACTAAAGTGTTCACGTTCATTTAAGCCATGTTCAAAGCCAGATGATTATAGGTTCTCTCATTGTGTTACCACGTTGATGGTTCAATGGTTTCATTGTCTAAAAGGATTTTATTGCAAAAAAAATGTATAATGCAAAACTGAAGTGGGCCCCAGAAGCTTACAGTGGGCCTGAGAAGCAATCAATGGCAGGGAAAGCTTTGCTGCACACATGAACACAAAACATTACATTTCAGTGTCTCTACCTTAGGGTCAACAACATGGCCATACCTGGTGTAGAGCCTCTGTCTTTCATAGAGTAAGTATAGTAAGGCCCAGCCCAGCACAAACACACACACAGGTTACAGGGTCAGCCTGCTGGGAATGACATGTCAAGCCGCCCTTCGATTGGTGTATTCAAAGAGAATGAGGAATGGTAAATGCCAGTGTCGTAAAATCTAGTGTTTAACTTGTCTAGGCTGACAGGTTGTTAAAATTGAGTGTGTGTTTGTGTGTAACATGAGGGAAATACACAAAATACTATTCCTGTAGCCCTACTACTTCATATTTTTTTTATATTTGAGGTGAGGTCCTCAGGACTAAGATAAACATAACAGATTATTTGCATCAAGGAGTGGAGCATGGGAATCAGACAATCAGGATGCAACAACAATTTATTTACATTTTCAGAGTCACAAGGCACAATATCCAGGCCTACATAATTTCCATACATAATTTCCAGCTCCAGGAGCTCCGTACAACTGTCCTACAAGACAGACTTTAACAGATAGTGATAGCAGATTTCTGACAAACTACTATCACTAGGTTTATACGTTTCATTCACATACTCAAACAGACAATGTATTGCAACACTCACAGAGGGCGTGCCCAGGGAGAAGGAGAGCAGGTCTAGTTGGAATATGGGTGCCAACACCTAAAAACAATACCTATACAATAATACCTATTTTTCATACTTTGTTTGTTTGTCGCTCCAAGGCATGCTGACCAGCACATAGTGAGGGGATCCCATGAATGACACAAACAGGAAGGCTTTTATATAAAAGGCCACACCCTTAATTAACAATCACATACACCTGGCACAGGCAGACAAACAAGGGTTCAAACTAGGTTGACTGTTCTACCCCATTACGTGTGTGTGTGTGAGCGCGTGTGTGTGTGTTTGTGTGTGTGTGTGGGCCCGACGGGAAACAGGTTTATCTCCTATCAATCCAGATACCTCTCTCTCTCTCTCTTTTACTCTCCCTTTCTCTCTCTCTCTGTCAGATTAACACAGCAATATCCCGCTGTCACGTCACACACAGCATCAACATTAGCCTTCTATTCAATGCACCCTAGGCATGTATCTATGGGCTGATGGTAACCCTCAACTCTCATAGAAAGACAGATAACTATTCCAGTTGAATTAACATTGTGGAACTGATCATTACATTATCCAGTGGCGCCTGAGAGGAGTTGACTGTCTGGGTCTGTGTCCCAAATGGCACCACATTCCCTATATAGTACTACACTACTTTTGAAAAGGATCCATAGGACTTTGGTCAAAAGTAGTGCACTTTGTAGGGAATAGGGTGTCATTTGGGATGCAAACAAAGACTCACAGCTTCACGCTGGGGTAGGTATCTTTACAGACAGTACTGTTAGTTAGACACTCACAGAAAGGAGAATACATATCTTTATGTTGATGGCCCGTACTCATTATAATTCAAATTACAGTGTGTAAAACAGTCTATGATACTAATGATTAAACAATACCTGTCTTTTTATATGAAACTGAATTATTTGGAAAATAACAGATAAAAATAGCAGATGTACAAGTAGTTCTTAGGAATGCAAACTTCTGTAAGATACGCTGTAACATTTTTGCCATTTTATGTTTTTTGGTTTTGTAAACTGAAATAAAACTTATTGGTGAAACAATAACAAACTGCAGTGACCCTTTATGACATTCTGTGAAGAATGTGAATAATTTGTCATTTACGCCCCACAAATTACATGGACAAATGTGACAAAACAACGAGTGAACTCATAATAGATTCAGTGGGTATTAGGGAAGTGTCATGAACCAGACATTGATAAATGGACATTATTAGCAATGCAGAATATCCCCACATGCTGCTATGCTATGCTTCCAACTCTCAGTCGCCTCCCACAAGACTAGAGGTGGCCTTGGGCTGAGGGCGAATAAAGAGCTTATTGCACTATACTTATCACTTGCTGAGTTATTGATTGTATAGTATTGTGCTCTTGTGTTGCATGTACACGCTGACTACTTCCTGTTGACCTCTTGTCAGGTCCCCCTCAAAAAGTAGGTTTGTAACCTCCAGCGTCTTCTCCTGGTTAAATAAAGGTTACATAAAATTAAATAAATATGTTAGACTCTATTACACTATGACAATTGTATGAGTTTATACCATGACATTGTTGTATACTCGTTTCTGATTGGCTTGAAGGGCATTCCAGAGCGTGCATTATTTAAGTTATAATGCCTGAGAAGCCGGTGTTTGGAGGCTATATTGGCATGGGTGTTGTTAGGGCCGAGACGAAGTCGAGGGCCAGCAAACCGTGCCAATATATCTTCCAAACATCAGCTTCGAGGGAATTATCACTTTTATACAACGGGTTACCAACATATTTAAATAATGATTGGCATATATTCCTTAAAAACTTTATTTCATCCTTCCACAAGATATAGTCCGGACACAAATCTAGGGTTGCTACCCAAGCCGGCTGGTCGTTCGTTCTAACGGTTCGGTTGCCAGAGAGGCGACCCAGTCGTTCTGTCTTTTTGTTTTGTATCTATGGACTTTCGTTCTAAATGTTCCATTGCCATACTGGCTGGCAACGTTCTTATCCCTTGCTTGCTAGCTAGCCAACTACGACTAACTTACAGTCACGTCAAACAGTGCAGCCAGAATAACAACAGTAGCTGCATTTGCATTTGTTTAAGCTGTTTTCTAGTGACATTTATTTGGAGACATCCATAACAATGAGCTAATGAGAAGCAATTTCGCCTGGCATTGAACATGTACTCTCTCGTCATGACACTGTTTTTCAGAGGAGCTAGCCAACAACACAGCTAACACAATCACTTCAAACTGAAGCTGGAAAGACTGCAAACTAGCTGCACTTAATTTTGTTTTACCTTTTTTCAATTGACATTTCTTTGTATATATCCATAAAAATGATGCCAGCTGATTCATGATTTTGACTGGCTGAGAAACGCTGCCTGCCTGTCTGTCTGTCTCGTCCCGACTCCCCACATGTTCATTACTATGGGACAGCTGGAGATCGAATTTGAATATTGAAACAATGTTGCAAATGTCGGAGAGACAGATAGCAAGGTTTATACAAATCTCCACTGTTGAAAAATAAATGTTAGTATAAAAGTAATGTGATATAATGTCTAGATGCTTTTTATAGTGGAGGTCAAGTTCATAAATTGCCTGGCTGGGCTGATGAGAAAGTGTATTGCGCAGTCAGATGGAACAGAGTAAATAAGTAATAGACTTAGCAGGTGGTAACTTGTTGAATAGACACTGGCTGGAATGCGGTTTTAACCAATCAGCATTCAGGATTAGACCTACCCGTTGTACAATTCCCTATAACACTCGGTATATCAGCACGGTAGAATTCAATGGTTATAATTCCTTCTTACATGTTCTATGTTTGAGCTGCTTTTGAAAGCAAAAGTCCAATTGAAAAAATTGGCATTGTTAAATTTCGATTTTCATTATAGCAAGCTAGGGCTGATGGTTTGGTTAGATAAACTAGCAAGTCTGTTTGTTTTGTTACCAAGGCAACTACTGTAGCTATTTAGTAAACTTGCTACCTACTTTTGTGGATGTTGAACACATTTCTACCTGCAAATAAACACATTTTTTAGCAGCAAATGTGTTCAATTATAGCCATGGTATTAAAGGGATAATCAACTCACGGCTCTATGCCTTCTCTGGAAAATGATGCAACTCTGTGGAAGGTTAGCTAGCGCATCATGGAACACACCTTCCACGTCATTATTTTCTATAGAATGCATAGCCCCTCATTGATTATCCCTTACGTATTCAATGCCCCAGAGAAAGGAGAGTGAAGTGGCATGGATAAAGTCATGTTTTGGCACCAACAGCGGTGAGAAGACTTAGCTTAGAGCTGGGTTTTGCCAATATGAATCACATTAAGAGTTAAAGGGCCTCCCTGAAGGGTTACAGTAAATTCCTGGAACACAACATTGGTATTGATGTGCCATGACAGGGAGTATTGTTCTATTCTTTTGAATTTAGCCAAAAAGGCAGTAAAAGCAACAAAATAAAAACACACACACACACAAACAAAAGTACTTTAGATCCTGCAAAAAAGCCTACAATTATTGATCTTGGAGCCGAAATACGATTGTGGAACTCTATCCATTTATATATCCTGACAGAGCCTACAGTAATATCAGCGAAATCAGATAAACGTCATCATTTATCATAGCAGCTAGTCTCCTCTTATTTGAGATGTATAGGCCATTTCAATCCACTTTGGCCAGCCATCCATCTATCAGGCGTCACACACACTGTAATATAACTGTAAGGGTCATATTTTAGGTGGGTAATCTAACACTGTTCTATATTACTCCTTCACTGGATCTTAAAGTGGAGGAGCCACATCCGTATTTCTCTACTTTATAGCTTCCTCAGAAAGCTTCAGGTTGTCGGTACACAGTACTGTTCATCCACTGGTTAGGGAAGGGAATGGAACACACTGATGACTCAGTTACACAGACAGAGGCTCTGAAGGTTAGGGCACCCCTCCATCTTTGTGCCATGCTCGTAACTTACTATATTAAGGCCATAGAGAAAGAAACCCTTCAGTATTTGTCCCTTTCCAAGTCATTATGTATATATGAAGGCCATGGAGAAACCTCTCCATCGTTGGGTCTGTATTGTAAATCACTATGAAGGTCATGTAACAAAATGTTACAAATCGACCTCAGATACGAATTGGAGAGAGAGCTGAGTGGAATTCTCAGAAGTGGTGGTGGTGTGTGTGTGTGTGTGTGTGTGTGGGGGGGGGTTGTAAAAGGCTTTTCACACTGTGAAGAGCACAGACAAGCACATTAGGACTCTGCAGTCCCATAGGATCCACACTGTCATTCTCAGCCGAGGTCACCCAGACCAGCCCAAACTGTTTGTTTTCATCCTACACCACTATTTTCCAAGTCTGCGTCCCATGGCACCCTATTCTCTATATAGTGCACTACTTTTGACCAAGGCCCATAGGGCTCTGATTAAAACTAATGTAAGAAATAGGGTGCCATTTGGGATGGAGCCCAAGAGCCCCCCTCCAGCCCTCCGTTCCTCCACCCCTCTGCTCCATCTTTCGTATTTTATCTCAGCTAAAGAAATACTCCTACTCCAAACCCCCTGCCTTTCAGTGCACTTATGCATTCACTATGAGGGCAACTTAGGGCCAAGATGGCTCCATCCATTAAGATGTTCTACTATAGACCAAAAAGCACAACGACATAATTGAGTTGTGGGTTGAGTTGTGCTGTTTAAAGCATTATGAATAGATAAAGAAGCACACACTTACTTTTGCTAATGATTTTTCTGCTGTTGGTCTGCTGTTTCCACCGATATCACTGATTCAGTAACGTCAGTGTATGCATTTATTTAAAAAAATGTATATTTTCATCTTCCTCCCACGATGCATGTACTGCAGGCCTAAATATACATGTACTGCAGGCCTAAATATACATGTACTGCAGGCCTAAATATACATGTACTGTAGGCCTAAATATACGTGTACTGTATACCACATGTACCAAAGCTCCCTACAGTACACTAGAACTTGCTTAGCTATGCTTGTGCTGCATGATAAAGAGCAATTGCCCCTAAAAAACAACAAATTTCTTTGAAAACAGCCTTTGTGGCATCGATATGAATCAGAAACATTTATTCTAGTGTCAAAATTGACCACAAAGTGTAAATAGGATAATTTTGGTCATAAAGTCTTTGTCGTCTAAAACGGAGTTTGGAACCTCAGCGCGTCACAACGAGTAAATTATGGTTGGGTTTGGATTACAATTATGTCAACAAATCATGCCCCCTTGTGCCAAACTCCACGTGCAAATCACCCCTCTGCCCACTTCGCTTCCCTTCATTGAATTGGGATCCATTGTTTCATCGCCCCCAACACGCTCAAAGGTCACTGCCGTTTGAGACTGAAAAGCCTTAGCTATACAGATTGACCAACTTGAGGAATAGGTGGTTGGATTTCGTTGGTCCCCAGTGGTAGTGAGTATACCGGTAGCTAGACCATAGACTGCAGCTTATGTATCTGGTCATCACTAGCATAGCTGATATTAGCTAGCTAGCTACCCTAACTATCTAGCTAGTTAGCTAGCTAGCTGGCTAACGTTAACCTTCCTCAATACAACTTGTATTTGGCAGCTTGGAAACACAATTACATTGAAAAAGAATGCAAATAATTAGTAGGAAAACCTTTTGTCATGATTGTGATTTTGCCAGATTGACTTTAGATGCAGTATAACTTTAGCCAGCTAACTAAGATTGAGGGGACCACCGTATTTTAGCTAGCTAACATTAGCATTGCTAGCTATTTTTGATGAGTTTGCTAGTAACAGTAATGGCAACATTGCCATCTCTCTAAAGTAAATTTGACATCATAATTGTGAGGACAGACGCTGGGAGACGAGAAGCAAGTACAGGGAGTGAACATTTAATATAAACAGACATGAAACAACATACAGACAGCGTCTGGACAGGGGAAACATGATGACATTAATGCAGACACGGGGAACAAACTGAGGAACAGACAGATAAAGGGGAGGTAATCAAGCAGTGATGAAGTTCAGGTGAGTCCAATGAAGTGCTGGTGCGCGTAATGATGGTGACAGGTGTGTGTAATGATGGGCAGCCTGGCTCCCTCTAGCGCCAGAGAGTGGGAGCGGGAGCAGGCATGACAATAATAAGGCAAATTTGTTTCCTATTCATTATTTGCCTACTTTAGCAATGTCATCGTATTTCCATGCCACTCTAAGTTAGTGTAATTAAGACAGTCACATTAGCCTCCGAGGTGCAACCCATGTCTAGGGCACAAATAAATATTGGATGCAGCTATGGTGCTACTAGCTAACTCATGTCTGACTACAACAGCGTACTAACTAGTCCCGTGTAGCTCAGTTGGTAGAGCGTGGCGCTTGCAACGCCAGGGTTGTGGGTTCGATTCCCACGGGGGGCCAGTATGAAAATGTATGCACTAACTGTAAAGTCGCTCTGGATAAGAGCATCTACTAAATGACTAAAATGTAACTAGCAGCAACAAACTCAAACCAACCCAGGGCCATAGAAAAACATGTCACAGTTGGCTGCATAGTGTAACGGTATCACCGGAATGAATCTAATCCAATCTGGAGTCAGTCTACATACAGTACCAGTCAAAAGTTTGGACACACCTACTTGTTCAAGGGTTTTTCTTTATTTTTACTAATTTCTACATTGTAGAATAATAGTGAAGATATCAAAACTATGAAATAACACATATGGAATCATGTTGTAACCAAAAAGTGTTAAACAAATATATTTTATATTTGAGATTATTCAAATAGCCACCCTTTGCCTTGATGACAGATTTGCACACTCTTGGCATTCTCTCAACCAGATTCATGAGGTAGTCACCTGGAATGCATTTCAATTAACAAGTGTGCCTTCTTAAAAGTTAATTTGTGGAATTTCTTTCCTTCTTAATCCATTTTAGCCAATCAGTTGTGCTGTGACAAGGTAGGGAGGGTATACAGAAGATAGCCCTATTTGGTAAAAGACCAAGTCCATATTATGGCAAGAACAGCTCAAATAAGCAAAGAGAAATGACAGTCCATTATTACTTTAACACATGAAGGGCAGTCAATACGGAAACTTTCAAGAACTTTGAAAATGTCTTCAAGTGCCGTCGCAAAAACCATTATGGGCTATGATGAAACTGGCTTTCATGAGGACTGCCACAGGAATGGAAGACCCAGAGTTACCTCTGCTGCAGAGGATAAGTTCATTAGAGTTAACTGCACCTCAGAAATTGCAGCCCAAATAAATGCTTCACAGATTTCAAGTAACAGACACATCTCAACATCAACTGTTCAGAGGAGACTGTGTGAAGCAGGCCTTCATGGTCGAATTGCTGCAAAGAAACCATTACTAAAGTACACAAATAATAAGAAGAGACTTGCTTGAGCCAAGAAACACGAGCAACGGACATTAGACCAGTGGAAATGTGTCCTTCGGTCTGGAGTCCAAATTTGAGATATTTGGTTCCAACCGCTGTGGCTTTGTGAGACGCTGTGTGGTGAATGGATGATTTCTGCATGTGTATTTCTCACCGTAAAACATGGCGGAGGAGGTGTTATGGTGTGGGGGTGCTTTGCTGGTGACACTGTCTGTGAGATATTTAGAATTCAAGGCACACTTAACCAGCATGGCTACCACAGCATTCTGCAGTGATACGCCATCCCATCTGGTTTGGACTTAGTGTGATTATCATTTGTTTTTCAACAGGACAATGACCAACAAACCTCCAGGCTGTGTAAGGGCTATTTTACCAAGAAGGAGAGTGATGGAGTGCTGCATCAGATGACCTGGCCTCCACAATCCCCGGACCTGGTTTGGGATGAGTCGGACCGCAGAGTGAAGGAAAAGCAGCCAACAAGTGCTCCGCATATGTGGGAACTCCTTCAAGAATGTTGGAAAAGCATTCCAGGTGAAGCTGGTTGAGAGAATGCCAAGAGTGTGCAAAGCTGTCATCAAGACAAATCATCTCAAATAATCTCAAATATAAAATATATTTGATTTGTTTAACACTTTTTTGGTTACTACATGATTCCATATGTGTTATTGGATAGTTGTGATGTCTTCACTATTATTCTACAATGTAGAAAATAGTAAAAATTAAGAAAAACCCTTGAATGATTTGGTGTGTCCAAACTTTTGACTGGTACTGTATGTAAAGTATAAAATTAGCTTCCAAACGAGATTACGTTATTTATCGAGCTATGTATACAGTTGAGGGATGATGACAATCGTTGACCCTGTTTTTCTGTTAGACGCCATCATGAGGCCTCTGATAGTGACCCGAGTTACTGTCCTGATGACACAGACAGCTTCATCAATGAACAACAGGTAATGTGTGTTTTGTGAAATATGAAAAGTTGTATTCAGAAATACCTTGCTCGATAAACTAGTAGGCTAATTCCCCAGCCAAGCAGATACAACTAGTAGAGTCATTTTGGTTGTGAAGTGCATTAGCAGAAAGCTTTGTCCTTTCTTTAGAACAAAATGCAATTTACCACTTGGCTGTCTATTATATCACCCTGTCACAGGCCCTCCCAGTCAACACCACCTCATAAGATTGCCTGCTGCAGTTGTTCAAGAGATGTCCAGTTTGCAGCCGTACATGCAGCATAGAGAAGACCAGCAAGGGGGCCCTCATCAGCATTATGCAGACATGCCCTCACTGTGAGCATTCCTATGAATGGAACAGTCAGCCACATGTTGGCAGGTATCCGGCCAGCAACCTTCACTTGTCAGCGGCAAAAGCTTTCACAGGTTCATAATTTGAACAAATACAGAAAGTAACCCACTTCATTACTTTGATACATTTGATAACCCAATTGTAAAACATAATTTATGTAAGCTGAAATTATTTGTTGTGTATTTTCTACTTCTTAGATGCATATAATGTCCAGGGCATAACCTAGCCTGATGGAACCAGCCTTATCGCTGTGTTCACCATTATATTTCACTTCACATTTTATGATATCTAAAGTGAAATAGAAAGGTGAAAGCAGCGATCGGTCTGGTTCCACCAGGCTAATCATAACAACCATTGATAATGTAATTAATGCTCTCTCTCTGTGTGTGTCTGTGTATGTGTGTGTGTGACCGACCAGTATCTTTGATGAGTGGCCAGGAGCTGATCTACGCTGTCATGCCCATCAATGGGGCTCTGGCAAAGACCTTACCTCCAGCCTCACATCCTGCCTGCTCACCAACGGTCATCGATGGGAAGAACAGAATTAGGTAGGTTTAGTCGGACCTGTTCAAACTTCAACATAATATATGTTTGTGTGTCAGAGATCCCCTATCCATTACTGCCATTGGTAATAGAACAGTGACTGTGTGTATGTGTTCACAGATGCATGATATGCAAAGAGACCTGGCACACAACACATCCACTCAACACATCCACAATGAGGTGATTGCTAATAAAACAGTACAGAACAAATGTCCATTAAAACAACACCCTTTTCATTCCATGAGTCACTGATGAACTCTGCCTCAACTCTGCCTATTTCTACAGATGGACTGGAGATGCTTTTGCCAGACGGCAGCCTCTGTTGTTTGACGGGGAGCACATAATTGGGTAGGTTTTATCTGACCTGTTCAAACTTCAACATGTTTGTGTGTCAGATATTACCTATTCTAACTGCTATTGGTAAGAGAACAGTGATTATGTGTGTATGTGTTCACAGAAACATGTATGGCGCCAGCACATGGAGACTTGCAAGATGATGTGATGAAGTCCAGACTGACAGACGGGCTAAATACTGATGTTTTTGAATAGAGAGAGACCTGGCACTCGGCATAAACATTTTACTAGACATAACTTTTACTTGTATTATCTTTTTTATCATTGAATTGAATGGTATCAGTCAATATGGGGAGGGAGAAACCAACCCTGTGTATTCTGCACCAGTATCAGGGAACCCCTGTTGTATATGGGACACCACACAGGAAGGTATGACCACTCTGACATGTTTGCCAAGGTAGCCCCATTACCACCAGACAAAATGCCGATAGGCACAGTATCTGTATCAGCTGGGAATGACAATAAAAGGTGAAAGCAGCACCTTGTTATACTAGCAGAACACTGCTTCTATAATATTATCTAAAGGGCTGTTTATTCTACATGGACCTGTTACTACATTTGAAAGTTATCAAAACACTTATTTTAGAATGTCTACATGAATTCAGCAATTGCATTCTTCTCATATTACTCTGTAGGCAACTGACCTATTCAAAGGTAATCATTTGATTGCTGTTTTGTTTCATATTGTGTTTGATTGTTGTGTTGCTATGATCAGGGCACCCTTGTGAATGAGACCCTGGTCTCAATGGGGTTTTCCTGAATAAATAAATAAAAGCTTCCTCTGGCATCTCACCATACATCTGGCTGTAGTTATTGAACTCAATCTGCAGGAGGTTTGTTTGTTGTGATTGAGTGTGGGGAAACAACTGCGGGCAAGGTTCTGACAGATAGGTGTGTCTTGGTGGTGGTAAGGACACACCCAAGAAATACCCACATTAAACCACACCCCCAAGCCAACTCATGTTCGGCTTCTGTTACAGACGCCAGCATTGGAGCAAGCCAAAAAATGAGTCCAAATCAGCGGGTGCAGTTCTCCCTTAAGTCATATGATCTGCAATACTCACTCGGGTGGAAAGCTCTCCACTTTATCATGGGAATGTCTCTGTGACACTTAAATAAGTACCAGTGTAGAAGAGACAGAAGAGACGCCTGAGGGGGCTGTTTGCCTTGTCACTGCATTAGACCTCAAGTCACACACTACTGTATGCTCCACTTGGAACAAGCAGTGCTCTGCTTCCTTCCTCCCAGATACAGAATAAGAGTTATCTTTTCTCTGTTGCCACCCTCACTGTGTAGAGACTCATCTGATGTGATTATTGCCAGTTCAGTGATCACTGAAGTAGCCAGGGGAATGGCCTCACTTTACCAGTCCAAACCCCTAACGCCTGGCCCTGGCTCTCTGCTGTAATTATATGCATGAGATTTAAAACCAAGCCACTGTTTAAAAGAGAGGGAAATCACTGTTCATGCCGTTGCACGGGTAGGTGCCACTAGTAAATCAGCTACAGTGCTAGAAATCTGCTATAGGCCTATGTTGCAGTGCTGACTGCAGTGCTGACTCTCGTGTATGCTCTGTTGTGCTGGTAGATTGTATGCTCCCTCGTTTTACTGGTAGAACCTCTCTCTACACACTACACACCTCCTATCCTCAGTCTCCCACTGACTTTATTAATGTATTTATTTCCCTAGCGATCAGGCGTACCATAACGTGGCCTGAATGCAGAGTACGGATATCAGAGACACTGGATGACATTGACTCGTTCCACAGAGAGAGAACCGTGCTCTTCTTTCAGCACAGTGCTGTCCAAACAACTAGTCTTCACTCCCTTTAATAAAACTACCAGGGTCTGCCTGGAATATTGACACCTGCATATGCAGGTGTCCTACAAGGCAAAGTCATGACCGTAAGATGAGGGGTGAAGACCATGGTTATGCAGAAAAGTGAGAATGGGTCTCTGTTCAGTTAAGTAGAGGTCAACATATTGATAATCTGAGTGATGTTCTATCGATTCCCTGGGTCATTTCATGTTTTCATGTGTATCTGAGTTATCGTCTATCATAGATGTCAGATTTCAATACTGGCCGATGTCATAACTCGGGAGGATGTCTTCGCTCAAATGAGCCATTGATCATATTTTTTTATCATATCCAACCACGATAAATGTTTAATTTAACGGAGGGTCTAGCACATTTTTCCTATTTGCCTGCCTCTTTAGTCCAGGGTGCATTGCAGGGTGTAGTTGCC
The DNA here is from genome assembly GCF_020615455.1 of Coregonus clupeaformis. Taxonomy (NCBI): domain Eukaryota; kingdom Metazoa; phylum Chordata; class Actinopteri; order Salmoniformes; family Salmonidae; genus Coregonus; species Coregonus clupeaformis. The sequence goes on from NC_059214.1 coordinate 37,040,406, forward strand.
AGAGATATTAAAGAAAGGAGATAGGAATCCAATGAATGAAGGAACGTATAACGCCCCACCCAGCAGACTTTTCACCATTCGCGTTCACGTTGTCATGATACGTCAGGCAGCTGCTAAACTAATCGTCACACAATCCCTTCTCAAAGTCAGTGTATATGTCAAGAAATGTGCCTATTTTCCTCGAAAGTACGTAATGTCACGGTTCCAAAGCTATACGATACTACAGATAGCAAGTTAATTATCTCACATCTCTGAAAATATGTGTACTTCTTGTTGACAAAATGTGTGCTAATATTTGGTTTTCAAGCGCCCAATACACTCCCATTCACTCCTTGACGGAGAGCGCTCCTTGTCCCAGTATCGCCCAGAATGCACCGCGCGGCCCATTGACGTAGCATGGGCAACGTTTCCCTCAAAATGTCAGAATCCACTCTGTGAGGCACATTGATCTGTAGGTTGAACATGGTGCGATTGTAGACTCCTAAATTGATAGTGCAGTTTGTTTAGGCGATTTTACAGCTAACTAGCTACGTTACATGCTAATATTGTCTTTGGGATTATTGTGTGTAGCTACGTTTGCTAGCTAGCCAGCCAGCCCATAGAGAGAGCATTGCAATGTGGATTTTGTTGTCGACTTGAGCTGCAAGAGATTTCTACAACGATTTTCCATGTTGCTACCAACCTTATTATAACGCCAAAATGAAACGTTTGTTCACAAAACATATTCTTATCACATATTAGTGTTATTTAACACTGTAAATTAAAGGAATTAATGGTTTTAGGAGGATTTTTCCTTTAAATGAAATAAAATGTTATTGCTTAGGAGCTAGAAGCAGAGCTGCCATGTCTGTCGGCGCCATCTTGTCTTCATCTTCATTGTCTAAATCCATTGTCTAAATCCACATCAATTAGTGCAGATGAAGGGGGGAGACAGGTTAAAGAAGGATTTTGAAGCCTTGAAACAATTACGATTTTTTTTCTTTTTTTTTCTTTAACCTTTATTTAACTAGGCAGGTCAGTTAAGAACACATTCTTATTTACAATGCCTCCTACCAAAAGGCAAAACACACATTACGACAAGAGAGACACCACAACACTACATAAAGAGAGACCTAAGACAACAACATAGCATGGCAGCAACACATGACAACACAGCATGGTAGCAACACCACATGACAACAACATGTCCCCTGTAGCTCAGATGGTAGAGCATGGCGCTTGCAACACCAGGGTTGTGGGTTCATTTCCCATAGGGGGCCAGTATGAAAATGTATGCACTCACTAACTGTAAGTTGCTCTGGATAAGAGTGTCTGCTAAATGACTAAAATGTAACATGGTAGCAACACAACATGATAGGAGCTCATAACATGGTACAAACATTATTGGGCACAGACAACATCACAAAGGCAAGAAGATAGACACAACAATACATCACACGAAGCAGCCACAACTGTCAGTAAGACATGGATTGTGTATGTGTGCCATTCTTTGGGTGGGCAGTAGGTGCCAGGTGCACTGATTTGTGTCAAGAGCTGCACTATGGGAAGCTTTGGAGTCAACATCAGCCAGCATCCCTGTGGAACGCTTTCGACACTGTCAGGTGTCAGTGTGCATCGGTAGGACGGAGTCAGGCGCATAACACAGAACTGAGTAATGGACAAACTTTATTCGAAAAACAACAAATCTAATCTCCAAGCAGGGAAATACATCAGCTCACAGCAGTATAAACACCAAACAAAGAACAATCACGCACAACACCATGAGGGAACCAGAGGGTTAAATATGGAAACAAATTAACGTGATGGGAACCAGGTGTGTACAATACAGACAAAACAAATGGAAAACAGAAACGTAGATCGGTGGCAGCTAGAAAGCCGGAAACGACGACGATAGCCACCCGCACAAGGAGAGGCACCAACTTCGGCGGAAGTCGTGACAGACACCTTGTAGAGTGTGTGGGGGGTAGGTGTCAATATTAGGAAGGTGTTCATAATAAAGATGTAGTCCCCTGTTTTGGGGACCTGCGTGGTTGTGGTACCGGTTCTGACCATCATCTTCGCTTAGAAATCGATCTGTGGAGACCATAGATTGAAATAGCTTGTATTGAGCCGTAGCCCTGATTCTCACAGACACAGGAGTATGTATCTTTTACCTGTGTGAAGCAGGATGTGAAACATTGTAGATTACAGTTAGTTACATTTAACTTAATGTTTTGTACACTCAGTGTATATTGAAAGCAAGTGCTTCCACACAGGTGTGGTTCCTGAGTTAATTAAGCAATTACATCCCATCATGCTTAGGGTCATGTATAAAAATGCCCTGTTGTCCATTATTTTGGCTACCATGGCTAGATGAAGAGATCTCAGTGACTTTGAAAGAGGGGTCTGAAAGGATCATAGGGGGTTCTCTCTGTGTGTGTGTGTGTGTGTGTGTGTGTGTGTGTGTGTGTGTGTGTGTGTGTGTGTGTGTGTGTGTGTGTCTCAGTCACCAAATCTCAACCCAAGCCTCAACCCAACCCTGTAGCCTGAGACAGTTTTCCACTAAGATTAACAAAACACCAAATGATGGAATTTCTCATGGAAGAATGATGTCCCTGTCAGAGCTGGCGTAGGGGTGGTGTGGAAATCAGATGCAGGATGCAGAAGTAGTCCAAAAATACTTTAATAAAGTCCACAGAATGAACGGCTACAAACAGAGCCGGAGGCACAAGAAAAATAACGCACTCAGCGTAATATACTAAACACGCACAATAGTGCGGACTCTCTACAGCAATAGAGCACAAACTTGACATGGAAACACCTGCTGACAAATGAACAACTACACACAACCACAAGACAGAAACAACGAGAACTTAAAGGACACATAATCAAGACAAAATGAGAAACAGGTGTACAAAACAGACCAAACCAAACGAACACAGAAACAACGAACGGTGGCAGCTAGTACTCCGGGGACGACGACCGCCGAAGCCTGCCCGAACAAGGAGAAGGAGCAGCCTCGGCAGAAACCGTGACAGTCCCTTCCCTCCAATAGAGTTCCAGACAATTGTAGAATCTATGCCAAGGCGCATTGCAGCTGTTCTGGCAGCTCGTGGTGGCCCAACGCCCTATTAAGACACGTTATTATGATGTTTCCTTTATTTTGGGTAGTTACCTGTATATGTATAATATCGACAGTGCATGAAGAATTGATCCTGTATGGTCTCCCCAGTGGGAATACAGATGGTGAACAGTAGCATAATGAGAATCCTCAGAACCTTTCTTATTCCAGCAGAACTCTGAAGTCTACGGGAATTCTCGGAATCAAACGTAGCACATCTAAGAGCGGGGATATCAAAACATGTCCGGCATTTCAAATGAACGGTTCCTTTCTTGAAAACCGGGAAAAGATGAAGGAAGCTCAAATTAATCTTTGACTGGCCTCCTTTGTGGAATTTAACCAGGTATTCAACACTTTTCCACGTTGGTTCAACGCAATTTCATTTCATTCACGTGGAAACAACATTGATTCAACCAGTGTGTGCCCAGTGGGTACCTTATCTCAAACTATCAGGTACACAACTGAAAAAGAGAAATAGATGGAAATAAAACATTTTCAACAATAACTGCATGTCACAAACAATCAAATTAAAACAAGCAGTGAAGAAAGAAAACAGCTAACTAATACTTTCTGGTGAGGTTACAAATAAGTAGAAAATGTATCTTTTGAATAATCTTGGCAGCAGCTAATGGGGAACACTAATAAATACAAAAATTGCCAAGTCCCAATGTCATCAGGACTGACACTGATCTAGAGACAGTGCCAAGAGGTTCAGTTCACCTAAATTCAGCTCAGCTCTGCAAAGTCAATGAGTTTAGGCATCTCCAGTCATGTCTGCCGCGGTTAGATAAGGACTTAAAGTGGCTCCATTGTTACCTTCAAAGTGACAGTCTAAGTTTAGCTCAAATATCTGCCTCTGGAGCAGCAGGCGTCACCCTCTATTTGATTACTTTTGTGTTGAAAGTCCCCATCAAGAGGATAAGACAACAACTCCTCTGCTTATTGCTATACGCAAAGTGCAGCTTTGATTCTATATTCAGGGAAGCCTGTGTTATCGCTCTCTGTGAAACCTGGCTGGATGAGCAGGTCTCTGACCAGGACATACACCTTGACGGCTTTAATGTGTTTCGGGCAGATAGAACTAAGGCGGGAAAAGACAGAGGAGGCGGTGTATGTACATCAATACCCGCTGGTGTAATTACATTAAAGTGCATGAGCGCATATGTAGTCCCAACATCGAGCTGCTCACTCTATCCATGCACCCATTCTATCTCCCATGCGAGTTTCCAGCTATCGTGATCACGTGTATACGTCCCACTTAGGGGCAATGACAATACGACTGCAATATAACCCACTCCATGATGAACTGCTACCCTTACGCACCGGTCTTTATCATGGGTGACTTTAACAGCTGTAGGCTGAATGGCACTCTCCCCTCTTACCATCATACGTTGACATCCCAACTAGACTAGACAGATCCTTGGATTTATGCTATGGTAATATCGAATCTGCCTTCACGGCGAAATCCTGGGCTCCTCTGGGCTCAGCATATCATAACGTGTATCTCATCCCTAAATACCGCCAGCTATTGAAAAGATTGAAGCCCACCACAGTAACCATCCAACAATGGACTGATGACACCACTGCCCAGCTCCAGGGTTCCTTCGCCTGTACGGACTAGGACGCACTCATGTCTGGTTCCAACAACAACATTGATGAAATGGTCACCACAATAATGGACTATATCAAGTTCTGTATACACTGTGTGATCCCCATGAGAACCACCAGGGTATTTCCGAACCATGGATTAATGACAAGATCAAAAACACATTACGCATGAATAAGATTGTGTTCTCCCATCGGGATATGCAGTCCCTACGTCAACTGAACAGCTCCCTCAAACATGCCATCCAACGAGCCAAACTAAGGTACAAGGACAAGGTGGAGGAGGAATCTAGCAACAAGAACGCTAAGCAGGCCTTTGAAAAAGTCAGGAAGTTGGCAGACTACTCTGACAAACCATCTCCACTGGCCCATGATGACCCATTCGCCTTTTCCAACGACCTAAACCACTCCTCACATTTTAATACTCACGATTTTAGTGAGGACTGTGAGCACCTGCTGGATGCCCTCCACTTCACTGACTCCCCTGCCCACTCTTCATTGAGGAGGAGGTGGCGCTACAGTTGCGGAAAGCTAAGTCCAAGGCAACGGGGCCGGGGCCAGACGGGATACCGGGTTGAGTCCTAAAAGCCCACTCTACTGAGCTCAGCCCCATCCTCCACAGGCTGTTTGATCTATCAGTATCCACTGGCACAATCCCCACCCTGTGGAAAACATCTACCATCGTCCCCATTCCCATAAGTCTCCCCCGACTGAGTTCAACCATTAACAACATGCTGCTATCACGTCACAGATTATGAAATGCTTGGAAAGACTGGTTCTTAACATCCTACATCCTACTGCTCACCATTCACTTGTATCTTGATCCCTACCAGTTTGCTTACAAAGCGGGGAGAGGAACGGATGACGCGGTTGAGGGAACTGGGAATTAAGCATGCATCCTGTTTGTGGATTTCAGCTCTGTTTTTAACACCATCCAATGGCACACTATGATCCAAAAGCTCAATAACCTGGACGTATCTCCCCCCATCATCCGCTGGATCCACAACTTTTTAAGTGGCAGAACTCAGGCCGTGAGGATAGATAACACCCTGTCCACTGAGTGCATATCCAACACAGGCGCGCTGTTCCTCTACACCCTGTATACCAATGACTGCCAAAGCATGGATCACAATACACTCCTTTTCAAGTACTCTGATGACACAGCCATCCTGTCCCTCCTGAATGACCCCCCCTCCCCCCTGCCAAGCAATATCAATAATCAGTTACCCAATTCAGTAAATACTGTTGCAATAACTGCCTGGATATCAACGTCTCCAAAACAAAATAAATAACAATCGACTTCCGCAAATAAAACACCTGTGACGCTCCTCATCAACTGAGAAGCTGTCTAAATGGTTCCTTTATTCAAATATCTCGGAATAACAATAGACCTCAAGCTCACCTTTGAACAACATACCACTCAAATAACTAAGAAATCATCACCACTACTCATCTACATCTCATCTGTTACCACAATACGCTCACAACACAACAAACTCTTAAAGATCACACAAATAAACTGATTGGTCTCCCCGCTCCTCAACTCTCCCTTCTGAATGATCGTGCTATCCACCGCAAAGCCCGCCACCTAATCTCCAGCCCGGACCACCCACTTCACCTTTGCTTTGAACTACTCCCATTAGGTAGGAGATACCGGACAATGTTTCATCCCGGGGGCTAACCCCATAGTGAACAATTCCATGTCATGTATCCCATGGGCTAGGTACTATTTATGTCTGGCTGTTGTTTGTTTCTTCTTGTTTTCATATTTGTTCTATGTATTAATTTGTGAGCTGTGCCAAGATTTTCCTCTTGTAGGACAATAAACGTGATTCTGATTCTGAGATGCTGTTTTCTCTTTGTGCATTCCAAACGGAACCCTATTCCCTATATAACGCACTAACTTTGACCTGAGCTCGTACTACTATGTTGTTGGCAAATTATGGCCCTGTTTTGGTAGCAATGGTGTGGTGTGAAGTTATGTTTAGATGGTTTAAGTTGGATAAGTACATCTAAGTCCAATAGTGTTGCTGTTCATATGTTGAACTGATAATGACATGCGGTACAGTATATGCGGTATAGCAAACAAAAGTCATATCATATGCCAAATATGTAGATTCCTTTGTCTACAATTACTGTATTCCATGACCATCCGTAGTGTCGGTTCTGCCATGCAGCTAGCCTCAGCCCTTTGCATCCCAAGTGGCACCCTATTCCTTTTGTAATGCACTACTTTTGACAAAAGCCCTATGGGTCCTGGTCAAAAGTAGTGCACTACATAGGAAATAGAGTGTCATTTGGGACATAGCCCTGTGTTACAGAGAGCAGTGAGTCAGTGGTGCAGAAAGGTTATGGGCTGATGAGCAGCTCAGAGAACACAGCTCTCTGATTATAGCAGCTCTCCTATTGAACCCTGCTGCATCCCAAATGACACACTATTTCCTATACAGTGCACTACTTTTGACCAGGGCCCATAGGTGCACTATATAAGGAATAGGTGCCATTTGGGAAACAGACCCTGGCTTTGTGACAATCAAAGACACAATTAGTCTCAACAATACAAGGAGCCTCTTACCCGGTCTTTTACCTGCTCTCATCCCTGTCTCTAATTCAATTTAATAAAGCAGCAAATATGATAGCTATGCTGATTCCAGTCAGGCAGACAGATTCCCTGTTTCATTGTTTTCCTGTTGTAATTGAGTCACAGATGACTAAATGACTGTCCTCCTCTGAGCGTAATAGAGATACATGAGATTCTCTCTCTCCCTTCAATCTTTCTCTCTCCCCCTCTTCAATAGCTCTCTCTCTCTCCATATATATCTCTCTCTCTCCTCATCTCCCTCTCTCTCCCCCTCTTCAATATCTCTCTCTCTCTCTCTCTCTCTCTCTCTCTCTCTCTCTCTCTCTCTCTCTCTCTCTCTCTCTCTCTCTCACTCTCTCACTCTCTCTCTCTCACTCACCTCTACCCTCTCTTACTGCCATAAGTCCACAGTTGGAGTAGCAAGATGGTTCAATGAAACACCACAGTTAGGGAATTGTTATTTTTCTGCATTCTTACCTAAGCCTCCTTTCTTGTCTTGTGGGTGGATAATACTTTGTTAGTGTAATTATATGTTCGGGAATGTTAGGTCATTTGCACGTCAATGCATTTTGTAGTACTTCATAGTAACACGTTTCATTATTTCCAACATTACTGACCTACTGTATAATACAATTCTTATTAAAGTGGTAAAAATTGTCTCTGTGTGCGAAATCTCTTACAATATAATAATTACGGTCCATTCCACTGGCTTAGTAAGCCGTCATCCGTATCGACTAAATGGGAGGATTTGAGTGTTATCAGTAATTTACTGTAATTAGTCTACTTTTAAGTCCTTTTTGTTCCCATGCTCCTCCTTCTCTTCCCTTCATCTCATATGTTGAAGGACTGACAGCCTCTAAGGTCAGTTCCCCCTACCTGAAATAGCCTCCCTTCTTTTGTTATACATATTGCAGTTCCACTGCATTGTTTGATGCAGAGTCTTTTATTCATGGATCTCTCAAAAATGCAAAAGAATGCCACAAAAATGCACCCAGAATCTTAATTCCTCTTCTTCCCCCATCCATCTGCAGTAGAGCAGGCAGAGTGGGGCATAACAGAACAGAACAGAGAGTAAAAGAAAAATAGAGGGAGAGAGGCTTCTAAACTCTGCCAAGGTCATTGATGAAAACAACAGGGAGCTGGGGATTGTCGGTATGTCTTGCGAGAATTAATAGATTGGCAGAAGGCAATTACCGGGAGGTCGCAGAGCCTCATGCACATGATAAACTGAGGAGCCGACAGAACACAACCTGATCGGGATTATGATGTCCAAATGTCCATATCTGTCATCATAACTCCACTACCGCCGGCAGATTATTGAATGAGAGTAATTTGATGGGGAATATGTAATGATTAGTTAACAAACCTGCACGGTCAGTCTGTCAATTAGAATGGTGCTATTAGAATGTTCTCAAGGTATTTTTGTATCAAGTTGGCTACACATGACACACATGTGGGTGGATTTCTGCTTGTCATTTAGCTTCTAAGACTCATCCCCAAATGAGTGCAAAAGTGTTTCAATTTCACAGGTATAAAATGTCAGCTCATTCAGAATGTTCATTTCACAGCAGCAGCAGCAGCTCTTTTCTCTAAAAGGCTGATCAGTCATCATTAGAGCACTCATCTCCCGGTCATTGACGAGTCCTGTCAATCTTGCATTGTGGAGGTGACGGCTGTTGTTGTTGAGCAGGCATACGTATAGCAGAGACCCATGTCCATCCCAAATGGCACCCTATACCAGACCACTATGTGCCCTGGTCCAAAGTAGTGCACTATAAAGGGAATAGGGTGCCATTTGGGACGCCAGCTCAGAGAAAAGTACAGTCAAGCTAAGGTTTGTCCTTCATAAAGACATGACAGGGCACTTTATAAGGGAATGAGGATGAGTGGATGATGCCAGGTTGATACTGGGCAAGATGGATGTGGTACATCTCCTTACCCAGGCAGAGCAGGGCACAATAATGGGCGGCAGGTGGCTTAGTGGTTAAGAGCGTTGTGCCAGTAACCGAAAGGTCGCTGGTTCTAATCCCCGAGCCGACTAGGTGAAAAATCTGTCGATGTGCCCTTGAGCAAGGCACTTAACCCTAATTGCTCCTGTAAGTCGCTCTGGATAAGAGCGTCTGCTAAATGACTAAAATGTAAATGTAATGTAAAATGTAATGCTGCCGCAGCAGACAACACAACACGCACACAGTGAGTCAAGTTTTCTGTCTCAGTTTGCATACAAAAAGGCCAGCCGGACCTCAGATTATAAATTGTACTGATTCCATTCTCTATCTATTCTACCATACATGAAACAGTTAACAAATATTCTTAATAAAACAGAGAGAGAAACTAAACGTGTCTGGGTAGAGATTGTGATGCATAGAATAGTAGCAGCAACCAATGACGTGTTAATGTTTGCCATCCATCTCGTTGCAGAGCTAAGCGTTCATTTCCCTCCCATTTGTCAGCAGTGGAACAATATGGGTACGGTTAGAGGGGATATAATAAATGACATGTATCAATAGCAGTCTGTAGAACCACGTGTGAAATTAATCTTGCTGTTCGTCCTTTGTGGACAAATGATCTTGCCCGGTGCCAAAAACACGTTGGCATGGCGCCCTCTGCTAAAGCCAAAGTCTGACTGCCATTTTAAATCCCTGTGTTTGTTTTTTTGATCCAGCCTTTCCAGGACTGGGACAACATGGTATCATTGGAATATGTCAAAAATAGTTACATTTAACCACAGTTGTTATATGTAAACCATATCTTACACGTTAGTTGTATGTCACCTGCAGTGACATGTTACTTATACTGTGTGTCACTATCCTTATGTATTTCATTTTGACACTGCTTGAGTTTGTTTGAAAAGGAAGTGTGGCTATATACTCTAAAATATTTCCCTGTACATTTACAGCATTATACTGTCACCACAGTGGCCATCTTAATACTGTAATTTTGCTTTACAGCAGAGATGCTGTAATATGTTTTACAGTACTATTTTCCTTACTGTAAAGACATATTACAGCATCCTTGCTGTAAATGTACAGGGATGCTGTAATGTTTTACAGTAAGGAAAATAGCACTGTAAAGCAAAATTACAGTATTAAGCTGGTAACTCTTGTGCCAGGATAATGCTGAAAATGTACAGTGAACTTCTACCTGAAATCTAAATGTAAGAAAAACAATACATTTGTACATAAAATAAATGTATTCAAATTGGTAACAATATTAAAAACAAATTAACAACAGAATTGACAATAGAAATAACAAGAAGTTAACATATATGTGACCAAATAAGAGAATCATTACAACACTAATGTAAAAACGAAATTGTGTGCCTGTGCGTGTGGGCTGTGGGGGAGAGAGCGACAAAGAGAGAGAGGGAGACGGATTTAAAATTGGGGGGCAGGTAGTGGTGGCTATTCAGCAGCCTGATGGTCTGGGGGTAGAAATTATTGGCCAGTCTTCCGGTTTTCGCCAATATGCCACCCGCGTCTGAGTAATGGAAATGGGGAGGACAGGCCATGGCTCAGGTGGCGGAGGTCCCTGATGTTCTTCTTGGCCTTCCTGCGACACCTGGTGTTGTAGGTCTCCTGGAGGGCAGGCAGTGTGCACCCAATGATGCGTTCGGCTGCGTGTTTCACCCTCTGAAGCACCTTGCGGTCCGCGGCGGTGATGTTGCCATACCAGGCTGTGATGCAGCCCGATCTATGATCAGGGGGAACTGTTTGGGGTAAGGGGGTCCAGAGGAGGTAAAGCACACAACAGGACAGTTTGGGCAGGAGAGCATCCAGGAGAGAGAAGTCAGTGCAGCATCAGGTGTTCCTCATTGGGCTCCATAACAAACCTCTTCAATTCTGATTTGTCAGCTCTTCTCACCCCTAGGACAAGCATAGAAAAATAAAAAATAGAATGAGAGACAGAGAGCACCAAGGCTGTTACTCTGTGGGTAAGAAGACAGGGGACAAGGGACATATCATGCCAGTGTCGTGTGTGTGTGTACTTACCTCACAGCTGGCTTCCTCTGGGCCACCTTGTCATGCACTTTGTTCCATCTTCAGGATTCATCATCTTGGGTTGATTTGAACCTACAGCATATATCCAATATAGTTTATGAAATCAATTGAGGCATTGAACAAATATAAATAAGACAGCTAGACACACCTACTTCAAACCCTAGTAAACGAATACAACATTGATATAGCCTACACAATATCACAGATTATTTTACCAGACTCACAACATTTTCCTTTCTAGCTGTGCCACCAAATGTTTGCGAAACTGGTAAAGTGAACAGGTTTAGCTAATACTGTAACATTATGGAACAATGTTTTTAAAATTAAACATATGTTTAGCGGAAGAGGCAATATGGACAATCCTGGCCTACAAAACTATGAGTTACAGTGGGGAAAACAAGTATTTAGTCAGCCACCAATTGTGCAAGTTCTCCCACTTAAAAAGGTGAGAGAGGCCTGTAATTTTCATCATAGGTACACGTCAACTATGACAGACAAATTGAGAAAAAACATTGAGAAAATCACATTGTAGGATTTTTAATGAATTTATTTGCAAATTATGGTGGAAAATAAGTATTTGGTCACCTACAAACAAGCAAGATTTCTGGCTCTCACAGACCTGTAACTTCTTCTTTAAGAGGCTCCTCTGTCCTCCACTCGTTACCTGTATTAATGGCACCTGTTTGAACTTGTTATCAGTATAAAAGACACCTGTCCACAACCTCAAACAGTCACACTCCAAACTCCACTATGGCCAAGACCAAAGAGCTGTCAAAGGACACCAGAAACAAAATTGTAGACCTGCACCAGGCTGGGAAGACTGAATCTGCAATAGGTAAGCAGCTTGGTTTGAAGAAATCAACTGTGGGAGCAATTATTAGGAAATGGAAGACATACAAGACCACTGATAATCTCCCTCGATCTGGGGCTCCACGCAAGATCTCACCCCGTGGGGTCAAAATGATCACAAGAACGGTGAGCAAAAATCCCAGAACCACACGGGGGGACCTAGTGAATGACCTGCAGAGAGCTGGGACCAAAGTAACAAAGCCTACCATCAGTAACACACTACGCCGCCAGGGACTCAAATCCTGCAGGGCCAGACGTGTCCCCCTGCTTAAGCCAGTACATGAACAGGCCCGTCTGAAGTTTGCTAGAGTGCATTTGGATGATCCAGAAGAGGATTGGGAGAATGTCATATGTCATATGGTCAGATGAAACCAAAATAGAACTTGTCGTGTTTGGAGGACAAAGAATGCTGAGTTGCATCCAAAGAACACCATACCTACTGTGAAGCATGGGGGTGGAAACATCATGCTTTGGGGCTGTTTTTCTGCAAAGGGACCAGGACGACTGATCCATGTAAAGGAAAGAATGAATGGGGCCATGTATCGTGTGATTTTGAGTGAAAACCTCCTTCCATCAGCAAGGGCATTGAAGATGAAACTTGGCTGGATCTTTCAGCATGACAATGATCCCAAACACACCGCCCGGGCAACGAAGGAGTGGCTTCGCAAGAAGCATTTCAAGGTCCTGGAGTGGCCTAGCCAGTCTCCAGATCTCAACACCATAGAAAATCTTTGGAGGGAGTTGAAAGTCCGTGTTGCCCAGCGACAGCCCCCAAAACATCACTGCTCTAGAGGAGATCTGCATGGAGGAATGGGCCAAAATACCAGCAACAGTGTGTGAAAACCTTGTGAAGACTTACAGAAAACGTTTGACCTGTGTCATTGCCAACAAAGGGTATATAACAAAGTATTGAGAAACTTTTGTTATTGACCAAATACTTATTTTCCACCATAATTTGCAAATAAATTCATTGAAAATCCTACAATGTGATTTTCTGGATTTTTTTTCCTCATTTTGTCTGTCATAGTTGACGTGTACCTATGATGAAAATTACAGGCCTCTCTCATCTTTTTAAGTGGGAGAACTTGCACAATTGGTGGCTGACTAAATACTTTTTTTCCCCACTGTATGTCGCGCAGATGAGAGCCAAGTGAACTGAATCACACAGGGTTGTGACAGCTAAGGAGGACACTCTGTCCCGGGGTTTTAGGCATTTATGCTCTCCCCATTGTGTAGAATATATCACGGTGACATCTAGATGGCTACCAATATTAGTTACTTCTTGTGTAGGCTGCTATCCTACTTGAAATACTGTATAATCCTGGGAGGGGAAAATTCGCCACATTACTAGTCTCCACCGCCGACACTGTGTTAGGCTACAGCTGACAAGTGGCACTGCACCTTAGGTCGGCAGGCACCTCAATACAATATGGTGCACTTGTCATTCGCATCAGCTTTAGCGGCTCGCGAGTACGGCCCACAACGCGGTTTATGTGTAAAATGTGGCCTGTCAAGCCGAAAAAATATGGGTAATCTTTTTAAAATTTAATTTAACCTTTATTTAACTAGCAAAGTCAGTTAAGAAGAGATTCTTATTTACAATGACGGCCTACACCGGCCAACCCCGGACGACGCTGGGCCAATTGTGCGCTGCCCTATGGGACTCCCAATCACGGCCGGCTGTGATACAGCCTTTGAACAGCTAGAAACAAGTCATTTTCTCTGTAGTAATGGTGGAAACAAAACGGTCATGAATCTGTGCTCAGTGTTTTCTCTATGGCACTCAGAGGCTGCGATACAGCCTATAATCACAATATTCTCTCTGTGATGTTTTTCTAGGTTGCACAGCTAGATATCTACGTGCAATTTAGAGCAGACCGAAATGGCTTTTGTCAACTTGAGCTAACTAGCTAGCTAGCAAACGTTAGCCAGCTATCTAGCTAGGTTAGCTAAGTTAACATGCAGTTATTCAACGTTGGCTAGCAATAAATATGCTTAAAAACAAGGCACGGTACCTACCCAGCAAAATATTCTTCCACTTCACAGCCGCTTCAAGAAGATAATTATTAAAATAGTCTGAGCTTCATGTGGCTCACCCGACAGCATAAGATTGGCTCCTGAAACTGATAATTTGAATCTACAGTAGGCATAAGCTATTACTGTAAAGAAATACTGTATATTAGAGTAATTTTTACAGGAGGCTTCCGAATTACAGTTAATAACAGTATTTTTCAGCATTTTATCCATAATGCAGTGCAATCTGCAGCATGAATGCTGTAAAACACATTTTTGGTATTATACTGTGCATCCTACAGTGTTTTACTGTTGAAATTACAGAAACGTCTTACAGTGTACATTTCATATATATGGGTCAGTATACATTACGTCTCACTGTGGTGTATTGTTCCGTGTGGCTGAGGAAAGGTAGACCTCACAGGAAAAGCCAGCGTGTCGGACAAAGCAGAGCATTAGAGCCGGTGCTTTGGCTCTTCTCCTGAGGGATAGCTGAAGCAGAACCTGTTCTGGCTGCTCCCCCTCATTTCTCATAAATCTCCCCCTCTTCTCCACTCTCTGGTCCCCCTCTGATCCCCCCTGCCTCATCTCTCCCTCTGCTCCCCTTCTCCTCCCCTATGCTCCACCTCTCCTCCTCCTCAGAGAAGTCTTCTTTAAGCTATATGGAATTTTGCTATTTGATTTTGAATTTTAAGACCCTTTGAAGTATCAAAAAAAGATATAAAAATTTTTTTGAATGAAAATTGTTATTTGGCCTTAGTGCTGTTAGACCATACAAACACATTGGAACAACAGATAGTCCCCCCAAAAAATTAAGAAGGTAGTTTGTTCTGAATTGTGTGTCCTATATCTGAGAGATATAAGAAAGCTCAGGAAATATATGTTATTAGTTTTATTTTTTTACATGTATTTAATCCCTTATTTTTGGCACTGAACAGTGTCCATATATACAGTACATGTACTTCCGTTCAGTTTTTCAACTGGTACCGGGGGACCTTCAGACAAATCTTGTTAGGCCTGTGGGCATCCTAGAGCAAAACAACCAACATGTACGTGTTCATGAGAGTCTCACCTTTCAACGGAGGGGGCATTTTAGTGTGTAGCCCAAACTGTTCGCACGTATGACTTTTGTCTTATATCTTGTTCCAGGAGAGAATGTCAAGGTTGTATAGTGATACTAAGGGTGCTTCCCAAATGGCACCTTATTCCCTACATACCTATGAACCCTGGTCAAAAGTAGTGCATTATATAGGGAATAGGGTGCTGTTAGGGATGCAGCCTAATAGTGGCAGTCCAAGGGGAACAGTGGTTCCAGATACAGTGTACATGCTACTGTATGTACTGTACAGTGGGGAAAAAAAGTTTTTAGTCAACCACCAATTGTGCAAGTTCTCCCACTTAAAAAGATGAGAGAGGCCTGTAATTTTCATCATAGGTACACGTCAACTATGACAGACAAAATGAGATTTTTTTTCTCCAGAAAATCACATTGTAGGATTTTTCATGAATTTATTTGCAAATTATGGTGGAAAATAAGTATTTGGTCAATAACAAAAGTTTCTCAATACTTTGTTATATACCCTTTGTTGGCAATGACACAGGTCAAACGTTTTCTGTAAGTCTTCACAAGGTTTTCACACACTGTTGCTGGTATTTTGGCCCATTCCTCCATGCAGATCTCCTCTAGAGCAGTGATGTTTTGGGGCTGTCGCTGGGCAATACGGACTTTCAACTCCCCTCCAAAGATTTTCTATGGGGTTGAGATCTGGAGACTGGCTAGGCCACTCCAGGACCTTGAAATGCTTCTTACGAAGCCACTCCTTCGTTGCCCGGGCGGTGTGTTTGGGATCATTGTCATGCTGAAAGACCCAGCCACGTTTCATCTTCAATGCCCTTGCTGATGGAAGGAGGTTTTCACTCACAATCTCACGATACATGGCCCCATTCATTCTTTCCTTTACACGGATCAGTTGTCCTGGTCCCTTTGCAGAAAAACAGCCCCAAAGCATGATGTTTCCACCCCCATGCTTCACAGTAGGTATGGTGTTCTTTGGATGCAAATCAGCATTCTTTGTCCTCCAAACACGACGAGTTGAGTTTTTACCCAAAAATTATATTTTGGTTTGATCTGACCATATGACATTCTCCCAATCCTCTTCTGGATCATCCAAATGCACTCTAGCAAACTTCAGACGGGCCTGGACATGTACTGGCTTAAGCAGGGGGACACGTCTGGCACTGCAGGATTTGAGTCCCTGGCGGCGTAGTGTGTTACTGATGGTAGGCTTTGTTACTTTGGTCCCAGCTCTCTGCAGGTCATTCACTAGGTCCCCCCGTGTGGTTCTGGGATTTTTGCTCACCGTTCTTGTGATCATTTTGACCCCACGGGGGTGAGATCTTGCGTGGAGCCCCAGATCGAGGGAGATTATCAGTGGTCTTGTATGTCTTCCATTTCCTAATAATTGCTCCCACAGTTGATTTCTTCAAACCAAGCTGCTTACCTATTGCAGATTCAGTCTTCCCAGCCTGGTGCAGGTCTACAATTTTATTTCTGGTGTCCTTTGACAGCTCTTTGGTCTTGGCCATAGTGGAGTTTGGAGTGTGACTGTTTGAGGTTGTGGACAGGTGTCTTTTATACTGATAACAAGTTCAAACAGTTGCCATTAATACAGGTAACGAGTGGAGGACAGAGGAGCCTCTTAAAGAAGAAGTTACAGGTCTGTGAGAGCCAGAAATCTTGGTTGTTTGTAGGTGACCAAATACTTATTTTCCACCATAATTTGCAAATAAATTCATTAAAAATCCTACAATGTGATTTTCTGGATTTTTTTTCCTCAATTTGTCTGTCATAGTTGACGTGTACCTATGATGAAAATTACAGGCCTCTCTCATCTTTTTAAGTGGGAGAACTTGCGCAATTGGTGGCTGACTAAATACTTTTTTTCCCCACTGTAACTATGCGCTCATGCAATGTACTGTATATGGTTCAGAAAACATTTTGCAAAGTTTTACAATCCTGGACAGATGCACAGAAACATACTGTATACCAGGAAATAAAGGTATACTCCAATGCATGGTGTAATCTGGGGAATCTTGGACCAGGAAACTGGCAACAGGCCTTTATAGACGGATTGGCTGACAAATTCACGAAAATGATGTGCACGCATTGATGAGGCAGAAGGCCGTGTGTTGTTGTGATTCTGAACGGTCAGATAGATAGAAACAATGACAAGAAGCTTCTCGTTTCAACTTGTTGTATCTTGTTATTGATACCATGTCTTGTTTTGAGGTGTTTGACTGATGTCACGTCTATACTAATATGGCTCAAATTTGCTAGCTGGCTAACCAACAACTGTAACAATGTATTTGAGAGACAACAAGTGCTCATTCTGCAAATGTATTTATGTTTTCAATAAACATTGGGAGACAAAATATAGTTTGCATGTTGTCAACAATCTAAGCCAACCCTGTCTGTTTTGCCTCATAGTTGTGCACGCGTCGGTTTTGTTGATAAACAGCCAACCCGTCTATACATACAGTTTGTATATCCAGATCTGTCCCTCTCCTTGTCGCTGTGTACAGGGAGAGGATGTTGGCGTGTTGTCATGTTGTAGTACAGTAGCCTGAGGCAAGTCACAAACAAACAATCCAACAAACAAACATGCATACTGGACAGTCAAGACAAAATGCATATTTATTTAACACTGGCCCTGCAGGCTCAAATATAACTCATTGCTTGGTTTTTCTCTTTTTTTGCCTTTGGCCTATATTAAAACAGCATGCCAAGAGAGCAGTAGGACTCTCCCTTGCACCCAAACATTACATGCAGGCACATTGTGGTGACAACATTTTTCTCTGACAAAACAAAAGAGTACAAAAAGAGCTGCTGCTCTGGTGTAGATCTATAAATGAAGGGTTGCCACAGTGGTGGGGAATTGCTTTGTAAAGTGCCTCTAGACGCAAGGTTTGCGTCCCAAATGGCATCCTATTCCCTACATAGCGCACTACTTTTGAACAGAGCCCTATGGAGCATTACATAGGGAATAGGGTGCCATTTGGGACACAAGCAAGGGATCATTAGTTACTGTACATCTAACAGCAGGACGCCTGGTCTACGTATGGCTGTGATAAAACACACTGTATACACAGACTGCACACACACACACACGCTGCCAGTGACAGTCGAACCTTGTGCGTGAAAGCGATGGGGAATAGATAGATAGAAGTGGTGGGTGTCTAGGTAGTTGGTAGGACTCCAAAGCAAATGGCTAACTGACTGGGTGTATAAAAATGACCATGAATGGTGCCCTGACTGCAACAGTATCCTAGAGTTGAAAGTCCATACTAAGAATTAGAAATACACAACTCAATATCAGTATGTGCAGGCCAGGCATATACTAACAAACATAATCTACGTACCTAACTGACAGTCCACAGTAAAATAGTCAAACGTTCACAAAACCACATAAACCTAACATAAGAATAACATATTTATTTTTGTATTCAACATAATCATGTAATACCACTGTCCATACATATCACAATATTTCTACACTCAATTACTCACTCAATCAATCAATCAGTCAGTCTAAGGGTGTAGTAATAGCTAAGATGTAAGGCCACTGAAATCAGTACACGATATTGGTATGTGCAATATATTTTAATGGCCACCAATTTGAGGCCATCTGGTATATTCTGCCTCACACCGTAGTACTAGGAAGAACAGTCTAGCGAGCGTTGAGGGAGAGAGAATTGGATCATGCACATACAGACACACACACACATACACACACACACTCACACACCTGTATATACACTCACTGAGGTACTGACCTGTTGCAGCCTCTACAACCACTGTGATTATTATTTGACCCTGCTGGTCATCTATGAACGTTTGAACATCTTGAAGAATAATCTGGCCTTAATGGCCATGTACTCTTATAATCGCCACCCGGCACAGCCAGAAGAGGACTGGCCACTCCTCAGAGCCTGGTTCCTCTCTAGGTTTCTTCTTAGGTTCCTGCCTTTCTAAGGAGTTTTTCCTAGCCACAGTGCTTCTACATCTGCATTGCTTGCTATTTGGGGTTTTATGCTGGGTTTCTGTATAGAACTTTGTGACATCTGCTCATGTAAAAAGGACTTTATAAATAGATTTGATTGATTAATTGATGATCCAATAAAATAATTGGATCATGACAGACTATGGGTCCTAGCCTGCATATCAAACAGACTGGAATCAAGCATCTTCTTTTTGACTAGATTTGGTTTTGAAGGCATGCAAAAACATTGTCTAGATGTAAAACAGATCCATGCCGGACGGAGACAAAAGCAGCCCATTTTATCCACAAATATTGACACAGGGAAATAGGGATACGTATAAGAATGCCAACATGAAGCTTAGACGACCGGTCAGTCACACAAATCTGAAAAGGAAGAACTTGCCCACTTCCCATTCCCTTGCTCCAAATAATTCTACTTTACGATTGTCTTTGACTAATTGAATGTGTTCATTATAATGTATATTTGATGGTGTTATCTTTTGTTCTGCTGTGCCAGACTATGCCACCCCTTGAATAGATACAGGAGCTAAAAGGAACTCTAAAACACAAGCCTCCAACTAAATGAAGACAATGTCCTTCATGGCGTTATCTTTGGTCCTGTCATTACTCACATGCTATGCCATATGTGCATGTAAATTGCAGATGTTATTCCTCCCTGATATCTATGATACTGCGTATAGAGATTCATCTTTAGGATTTGACCAAAGAGGTTATTTTTCCATGGTGCAAACCCCCACAGACACACGCATGCACACACACACACATACACACACATGATGTACATCTTTGTGGGTTCATAGTAGAGGACAGATAGAGGCTTGTGCTGCTGCTCTACAATGTAATGACCACTGTGGAATAGTTTGGACTGATTAAAAGAAATGTGACTAATAACCCAGAGATGGCTGGTCGGTGTCAGTGGAGAATTAAGAGGTGTCTGATGCAATGAGGAGGCTGTACATGGTGCTCTCTAATCCCTGATTCCCTGCCTTGGTTTATTGGAAAGGAGATGGATCATTAGACTGAGCTCTAGTTGGTTGTTGCTAGTCGGATTGTCGAATTGAATTTCATTACATTTTCTCTATGAGACTAATACAATTGGAATAATGAAGTGATGATGACATGAAATTAGTTTTGTGTTAGTTTCAGAGAGGGTCGTTTGTAAAGCACATCAAGGCTGCATTCCAAATGGCAGCTTACAGTGTATACTGTAGTGCACTACTTTGGAGATCTGGTCAAAATGAGTGGATAATATATATAGGGGATAGTTTGTCTTTCTGTACACACATCAAGTCTTCATTACCTCTACACTTTCACATCAGCAATGGTGTGTATTCATTGATGCCAAGGGAAGCCAGGCTTCCCCCCAAAAGAAAAAACAAATAATAATAATATGTTGTCTCTCTGTGCTTCATGAATACCCTTCAATTTGCCTTCAGAAAGTATTCAGACCCCTTGACTTTTTCCATATTTTGTTACGTTACAGCCTTATTCTAAAATGGAATGAATAAAGAAAGGTCCCTTAGCAATCTACACACAATACCCCATAATGACAAAGCGAAAACAGGTTTTCATACATTTTTGAACATTTATTAAAAATTAAAAACAGGAATACCTTATTTACATAACTATTCAGACCCTTTGTTATGAGACTCGAAATTTAGCTCAGGTGCATCCTGTTTCCATTGATCATCCTTGAGATTTTTCTACAACTTGATTGGAGTCCACCTGTGGTAAATTCTATTGATTGGACATGATTTGGAAAGGCACACTTGTCTATATAAGGTCCCACTGTTGACAGTGCATGTCAGAGCAAAAACCATGCCATGAGGTCGAAGGAATTGTCCGTAGAGCTCCGAGACAGGATTGTGTAGAGGCACAGATCTGGGGAAGGGTACCAAAAAATGTCTGCAGCATTGAAGGTCCCCAATAACACAGTGGCCTCCATCATTCTTAAACTGAAGAAGTTTGGAACCACCAAGACAATTCCTAGAGCTGGACGCCCGGCCAAACTCAGCAATCGGAGAAGAAGGGCCTTGGTCAGGGAGGTGACCAAGAACCCGATGGTCACTCTGACAGAGCTCTAGAGTTCCTCCGTGGAGATGGGAGAACCTTCCAGAAGGACAACCATCACTGCAGCACTCCACCAATCAGGCCTTTATGTTAGAGAGGCCAGACAGAAGCCACTCCTCAGTAAAAGGCACAACAGCCCACTTGGAGTTTGCCTAAAGGCACCTAAAGACTCTCAGACCATGAGAAACAAGATTCTCTGGACTGATGAAACCAAGATTGAACTCTTTGGCCTGAATGCCAAGCGTCACGTCTGGAGGAAACCTGGCACCATCCCTACGGTGAAGCATGGTGGTGGCAGCATCATGCTGTGGGGATGTTTTTCAGCTGCAGGGAATGGGAGACTAGTCAGGATCAAGGCAAGGATGAACGGAGCAATGTACAGAGAGATCCTTGATGAAAACCTGCTCCAGAGTGCTCAGGACCTCAGACTGGGGCGAAGGTTCACCTTCCAACAGGACAACAACCCTAAGCACACAGCCAAGACAACACAGGAGTGGCTTCGGGACAAGCCTCTGAATGTCCTTGAGTGGCCCAGCCAGAGCCCGGACTTGAACCTAATCGAACATCTCTGGAGAGACCTGAAAATAGCTGTGCAGCAACACTCCCCATCCAACCTGACAGAGCTTGAGAGGATCTGCAGAGATGAATGGGAGAAACTCCCCAAATACAGGTGTGCCAATCTTGTAGCGTCATACCCAAGAAGACTCGAGGCTGCAATCACTGCCAAAGGTGCTTCAACAAAGTATGAGCAAATGGTCTGAATAATTATGTAAATGTGATATTAAAGTTTTTTGTTTTTAATAGATTTGCAACAATTTCTAAAAACCTGTTATTGCTTTGTCATTATGGGGTATTGTCTGTAGATTGATACGGGGAAAAAAACATTTAATCAATTTTAGAATAAGGCTGTAACGTAACAAAATGTGGAAAAAAGTAAAGGGGTCACGTTGTATAATGATTTGAAGGCAGGCACAGGAATGCGTATTAGTTTTTTTTATTACTCCACCCAACACAAGGTACATCTTGAAAAATAACAAGAGCACAATACACGGTACTCACGAGATCAACGGA
Organism: Coregonus clupeaformis; assembly: GCF_020615455.1. Lineage (NCBI taxonomy): Eukaryota > Metazoa > Chordata > Actinopteri > Salmoniformes > Salmonidae > Coregonus > Coregonus clupeaformis. The sequence continues at coordinate 37,062,756 of NC_059214.1, forward strand.
CATGGGACGATAATCGACAACGGGGAACAGAGGGCACATATATACACATACTAATCAGGGGAAATGGGAACCAGGTGTGCGTAATGAGACAACACAAGTCAAGTCTGGGGTTGGTGGTAATGATCCAGGTCAGTGACGCCTAGAAGACTGGTGATGTAGACCTCCGGAGCTGGTGAACGGAATGTGCAGCAGTTCCGGGGGAATCTGTGATAGTACACATGAAGAGAGACACATGAAAAGTCAGGTTAATGCAGTAATCAACAGGGAGTTGCAAATGGTACGTTACCTTATTAACCCTCCTCAGAACTTTAAAACGGCCCCACAAACTGCAGGCTCAGCTTCCGGCAGGGCAAGCAGAGGGGCAGGTTCTGGGTGGAGAGCCAGACCCGGTAGCCTGGACAGAAAACAGGCGCCTGACTGCTGTGGAGGTCGGCCTGTTCCTTGTGCTGACGCACTGCCTGCTGGAGACGAGTGTGCGCAGCATTCCAGATCTCCTCAGTGTGCTGAAACCACTCATCCACCGCAGGGGCCTCGGTCTGGCTCGGATGCCAAGGTGCCAGGGCCGGCTGAAACCCCAACACGCACTGGAAAGGAGTGAGGTTACTGAAGGAGTGGCGGAGGGAATTCTGCGCGTACTCAGCCCAAGGTAGAAAATCCGCCCACTTCCCCGGCTGGTCCTGACAGTAACACGTCAGGAGCCTGCCCACTTCCTCATTGACCCTCTCCACCTGCCCATTAGCTTGAGAATGGTACCCGGAGGTTAGACTGACCGTGACCCCCAGGCGTTCCATGAACGCTTTCCATGCGCGTGAGGTGAACTGAGGGCCACGGTCTGACACAATGTCCTCCGGGATCCCGTAGTGCCGGAAGACTTGCGTAAAAATAGCCTCCATGGTTTGCATGGCTGACGGGAGCCCAGGCAGAGGAAGGAGGCAACAAGCTTTGGAAAACAGGTCCACAACGATGAGAACGGTGGTGTTCCCCTGGGAGGGGGGAAAGTCCACCGAGAGGTGAGACCAGGGTTGTGGTGGAACTGGTAGGGGAAGGAGCTTTCCATAAGGGAGGAGTCTGGGTGTCTTTGACTGGGCACACATGGAGCAGGAAGAGACGTAAACCCGGACGTCCCTTGCCAAGGTGGCCCACCAGTACTTATCAGTCAGGCAGACGGTGGTACGGCCTATCCTAGGATGACCCGACATAGGCGCCATGTGCGCTCAGGAAAGGAGGCGTTCCCGCACACCCGTGGGCACGTGGGCACGTATGCACGGTTCTCCTGGCACTGTGCAGGTGCGGGTTCCGTATGCAGGGCCTGCCGTATGTCGGCATCCATGTCCTACACCACTGGCGCGATGATATGGAACGGAGGGATGATGGGGGTCTCCTCTCCCTACCTCTCCTCTGTGTCATAGTTGCGAGACAGGGCTTCCGCCTTCACGCTCTTCGAGCCTGGCCTATAGGAAAGCGTGAAGCGTCTCGAACGCCCTCTCCGCCTCCGCCGTCCAACAAAACCGCTGGGGACCTCCTCTCAGCAGGGAGGTAAGAGGTGCGACCACCGTGCTGAAGCCCCGGATGAACCTCCGGAAATAGTTTTTTCGAACCCCAGAAACATGCTGGTCTCGGTCAGCAGAATAGACCAAAATGTTGTCTATATAAACTACTACACCCCGTCCCAGCATGTCCCGAAACACTTCATTAATAAAGGGCTGGAAGACTGAAGGAGCATTAGACAGGCCAAAGGGCATTACGAGATACTGTAGGCGCTCCTAAAGTCCAGTTTCATGAAGTACTGCGCCACGTGCATTTGTTCGATGATGGTTGGGATGAGGGGTAAAGGATAGCTGAACTTAACGGTGGCTTTATTCAGTGTCCGATAATCAATGCAGGAGCGCAGTCCCCCATCTTTCTTCTTAGCAAAAAAGAAGCTTGAGGAGGCTGGTGACGTAGAGGGGCTGGAGGCTCTCCTGTACGTAGGTCTCCATGGCATCGGTCTCCGTGTAGGAGTGGGGATAGAGGTGTCCTCTCGGGAGGGCTGCGTCAAACAGCAGGTCAATGGCACAGTCCCAGGGGCGATGAGGAGGCAGGTGTGTAACCTGAGCCTTAGAGAAAACCCGGTGCAGATCCTGGTATTTCTCCGGTAAATCCACCTGAGTGGCGTGGTCCGGACTTTCCACCGTAGTGGTGGTGACAGACACCGTGAGACACCTCTCCTGACACTCCTGCGACCAACCCAGCAGTCTCCTCTCAGACCAGGAAATAACAGGGTTATGCCAACTCAACAAGCGGAGTGCGTGGGGGGTGTCTATAATCAAAAAGGTGATCTGTTCTAAATGATTGTCATGGGTCAGCAGAGAAATGAGAACATTGACGTGATGTACGAGCCCTGTCCCTATTGGACGATTATCCAGGGCTCGAACAGCAATGGGTGATTGTAGGGGAACCAAAGGAATGCGTAATGCAGTGGCAAGTGCGATATCTAAAAGATTCCCGGCAGCTCCGGAATCAATCAGAGCTAATGGGAGTGAGGGGCTAGGGTATTCAGGGAATTTAATGGAAAAATACACTGGTTGAGTTGACAGAAAAGGAGAGGAGATCTTGCATCCTACCTGGTTTAGAGCAGGGGAATTCCCTAGCTTGTCACCTCCTCGCCTATTAGTGGATAGAGGGCAGGTCGGGTAGAAATGACCCCAGTCTCTACAATAGGAGCAGAGGCCCAGATTCCTCCTACTCCTACGCTCTGCCTCGGGCAAACGTGCAGAACCCACCTCCATCGGCTCTGGCCACGGAGGAGGTGTACCCATGGGCCCCGGATTCCGCGCAGGTCTTCGTCTGGACCGCAGGTGGTTGTCCAACCGGATCACCATTCTGATGAGCTGGTCGAGTGACAGGTTCTCATCATGGCAGGCTAACTCCCTTTGTACTTCCTCCTGCAGTACGCTCCGGAAAACGGTGACCAGAGCCGACTTGTTCCATCTGGTGGAGGCCGCGATGGTCCAGAACTCCAGGGCGAACTCCGAGGCGGTACTAGATCCCTGGCGTAGTCGGAGTAGACGCTCACCCACCTCTCGGCCCTCCACAGGATGATCAAACACTGAGTGGAAGAGGAGGGTGAAGCGCTTGTAGGACTCGACCTCGGGTCCACCCGTTTCCCAGACCACGGCACACCAGTCCAGGGCCCTTCCGGTAGCGCCCAGATGATTGTGGTAACCCTGTCTCTCCCGGAGACAGCCTCGGTGTAGCGAGCAAGGTACAGTTTGCATTGCAGAAAGAATCGCTTGCATCTCGCTGGTACGTCATTGAAGCGCTCCGGGAGGGACAGGGGTATTCCACGGACCGGCTCAGATGGGACGGAGGCAGGTAGTGATGGTGTGGGGGCTGGTGCCAGAGCCTGTGCTGGAGAATGGAGGAGGGACTGCACATTGCTTTCCAAACGCAGGATGGTTGCCAGCACGCTGTCCATGGCGCTGCCGAGTCTGCAGAGACAGTCCTCGTGATGCTGAACTGTCTCTACGACGGTCGCCAACTCTGCCTTTCCCGCTGTCTCCATTTTGCTGGGTCGATTATACTGTCACGTTGTATAATGATTCGAAGACAAGCGCAGGAATACTTATTAGGGTTTTTTATTACTTCACCCAACACAAGGTACGTCATGAAAAACGACGGGGACGAAGCCCAAAACAATCATGTATATACAGTGGGGAAAAAAAGTATTTAGTCAGCCACCAATTGTGCAAGTTCTCCCACTTAAAAAGATGAGAGAGGCCTGTAATTTTCATCATAGGTACACGTCAACTATGACAGACAAAATGAGAAAAAAAAATCCATAAAATCACATTTTTTTATGAATTTATTTGCAAATTATGGTGGAAAATAAGTATTTGGTCAATAACAAAAGTTTCTCAATACTTTGTTATATACCCTTTGTTGGCAATGACATAGGTCAAACGTTTTCTGTAAGTCTTCACAAGGTTTTCACACACTGTTGCTGGTTCACCAACTACTTCTCAGATAGAGTTCAATGTGTCAAATCGGAGGGCCTGTTGTCTGGACCTATGGCAGTCTCTATGGGGGTGCCACAGGGTTCAATTCTTGGGCCAACTCTTTTCTCTGTGTATATCAATGACGTCGCTCTTGCTGCTGGTGACTCTCAGATCCACCTCTACGCAGACGACACCATTTTGTATACATCTGGCCCTTCATTGGACACTGTGTTAACAAACCTCCAAACGAGCTTCAATTCCATACAACACTCCTTCAGTAGCCTCCAACTGCTCTTAAACACTAGTAAAACAAAATGCATGCTCTTCAACCGAACGCTGCTTGCACCCGCCCACCCGACTAGAATCACTACTCTAGACGGGTCTGACCTAGAAGTACGTGGACAACTACAAATATCTAGGTGTCTGGTTAGACTGTAAACTCTCCTTCCAGACTCACATTAAGAATCTCCAATCCAAAGTTAAATCTAGAATCGGTTTCCTATTTCGCAACAAAGCCTCCTTCACTCATGCTGCCAAACATGCCCTTGTAAAACTGACTATCCTACCGATCCTTGACTTCGGCGATGTCATTTACAAAATAGCCTCCAACACTCTACTCAGCAAATTGGATGTTGTCTATCACAGTGCCATCCGTTTTGTCTCCAAAGCCCCATATAATACCCACCACTGTGACCTGTACGCTCTTGTTGGCTGGTCCTCACTACATATTCGTCGCCAAACCCACTGGCTCCAGGCCATCTATAAATCACTGCTAGGCAAATCCCCGCCTTATCTTAGCTCATTGGTCACCATAGCAACACCCACCCGTAGTCTGCGCTCCAGCGGGTATATCTCACTGGTCATCCCCAAAGCCAACACCTCCTTTGGCCGCAATTCCTTCCAGTTCTCTGCTGCCAATGACTGGAACAAACTGCAAAAATCTCTGAAGCTGGAGACGCTTATCTCCCTCACTAACTTTAGGCATCAGTTGTCAGAGCACCTTACCGATCACTGCACCTGTACACAGCCCATCTGAAATTAGCCCGCCCAACTACCTCATCCCTATATTGTTATTTATTTTGCTCATCTGTACCCCAGTATCTCTATTTGCACATCATCTCTTGCACATCATTCCAGTGTTAATACTAAATTGTAATTATTTTGCACTATAGCCTATTTTATTGCCTTACCTCCATAACTTGCTAAATTTGCACACTGTATATTAATTGTATTTCTGTTGTATTTTTTTGATTTTTGTTTTGTTTTACCCCATATGTAACTCTGTGTTGTTGTTTTTATCGCACTGCTATGCTTTATCTTGGCCAGGTCGCAGTTGTAAATGAGAACTTGTTCTCAACTGGTTTACCTGGTTAAATAAAGGTGAAATAAAATAAAATAAAATAAAAATAAAAATTTTGGCCCATTCCTCCATGCAGATCTCCTCTAGAGCAGTGATGTTTTGGGGCTGTCGCTGGGCAACACGGACTTTCAACTCCCTCCAAAGATTTTCTATGGGGTTGAGATCTTGAGACTGGCTAGGCCACTCCAGGACCTTGAAATGCTTCTTACGAAGCCACTCCTTCGTTGCCTGGGCGGTGTGTTTGGGATCATTGTCATGCTGAAAGACCCAGCCACGTTTCATCTTCAATGCCCTTGCTGATGGAAGGAGGTTTTCACTCAAAATCTCACGATACATGTCCCCATTCATTCTTTCCTTTACACGGATCAGTCGTCCTGGTCCCTTTGCAGAAAAACAGCCCCAAAGCATGATGTTTCCACCCCCATGCTTCACAGCAGGTATGGTGTTCTTTGGATGCAACTCAGCATTCTTTGTCCTCCAAACACGACGAGTTGAGTTTTTACCAAAAAGTTATATTTTGGTTTCATCTGACCATATGACATTCTCCCAATTATCTTCTGGATCATCCAAATGCACTCGAGGAAACTTCAGACGGGCCTGGACATGTACTGGCTTAAGCAGGGGGACACGTCTGGATTTGAGTCCCTGGCGGCGTAGTGTGTTACTGATGGTAGGCTTTGTTACTTTGGTCCCAGCTCTCTGCAGGTCATTCACTAGGTCCCCCCGTGTGGTTCTGGGATTTTTGCTCACCGTTCTTGTGATCATTTTGACCCCACGGGGTGAGATATTGCGTGGAGCCCCAGATCGAGGGAGATTATCAGTGGTCTTGTATGTCTTCCATTTCCTAATAATTGCTCCCACAGTTGATTTCTTCAAACCAAGCTGCTTATCTATTGCAGATTCAGTCTTCTCAGCCTGTTGCAGGTCTACAATTTTGTTTCTGGTGTCCTTTGACAGCTCTTTGGTCTTGGCCATAGTGGAGTTTGGAGTGTGACTGTTTGATGTTGTGGACAGGTGTCTTTTATACTGATAACAAGTTCAAACAGGTGCCATTAATACAGGTAACGAATGGAGGACAGAGGAGCCTCTTACAGAAGAAGTTACAGGTCTGTGAGAGCCAGAAATCTTGCTTGTTTGTAGGTGACCAAATACTTATTTTCCACCATAATTTGCAAATAAATTCATAAAAAATCCTACAATGTGATTTTCTGGAATTTTTTTTCTGAATTTGTCTGTCATAGTTGACGTGTACCTATGATGAAAATTACAGGCCTCTCTCATCTTTTTAAGTGGGTGAATTTGCACAATTGGTGGCTGACTAAATACTTTTTTCCCCCACTGTATATACACATACTAATCAAGGGAAATGGGAACCAGGTGTGCGTAATGAGACAAGACAAGTCAAGTCTGGGGTTGGTGGTAATGATCCAGGTCAGTGACGTCTAGAAGACCGATGACGTAGACCTCCGGAGCTGGTGAACGGAATGAGCAGCGGTACCGGGGGGATCCATGACAGGGTCTGAATACTTTCCGAATGCACTGTATCTCACTGGAGAAAGCATCCGAGCGAACAAAACAGCGCCCTTCTGCCTCAGTATGTGTGGAGTATCTATCTGATGCAAGAGAAGCAAGCGAGCATTTTGCCTCCCTTGATAATAAAAATATATATAATAATAGCCAATCAGCGTTGAGCTAAACTGAGTGAGCTCAGCTGTGAATGATCCTGGTGCACCAAAAGAAAGTGCCAAAGGAAGACAGTTTGTATTTGGCTTTAGACCAATCACATCAAATCTGAAGCCAAACATAATTGACAGAAAAAAACTTGAATTGTTGCATCTCGTTGTGTTGTTGTCCTCAATGAATGGAGATAGGGATTTGGACTTGTGGTTTTACTTAATTCTCCGTACTTGCCAATGACTATAACGGCGGTTCTGATCCAACCATAAATCATACATTGTGCCCCTGGCCTGAGAGGATGGAAGTTCAACATGTAGCTAGATGTAGTACGCTAATGTTAACTAGCTGGCCTGGTGCATAGTTGCCCATGAAAGGAAGTTAGGCTAGGACAACAAAAACTAATAGTGTGTACTGCATGACAGTCATAGACCATTTAGGCAACATGAAAGAGGAGGATGGCATTGGCGTTTCTCTACAAGTAGGGTGAGTCAACATGTTTTATCAACTTGCACGCACGCAACCACACACAAACCATACACACAAACACACACAAATCAATGCCATGCATAGCCACATCATATTTAGCTTATGTTGATTGGACAAAATAGTTTTTGGTCTCTTTTAGTTGTCATTGTATTAGACTAAGCATAGGTGATTAGATTATGTTTAAATATTGAAGTTGAAATGGTGCTGGAATAGTGGCGGCAGCTCTTGTTTCTTTGCGACTTGCGGTAACTCTCTGTGGTTCTAAATCAATAGTTGTTTAGTAGTCCAAAAAGGTCAGACACATTAACTTGCTTGACCATGCTGTAGGTCATGCAACCTTTTGTTACATGCAATATGTTTTGTGGACTTCACCGGACAGATGTTGCTCTCCGGTTTTGTGATGAAACAAAGTTGTGGTTGAATTTATTCTGCCACTGTGTCTTCTTATTGTCTCGACCTTAAGCCTATATATCACGGTGTCAAGGCATATGAACGAACAGGTTATAGAGCAAACAACGCAATTATCCCAACACATAGGTTGTAATATGGCTTTTTTGGTGGGGGGGCTGGGGGGGGGTGGGGGTGGCTTGGCTTCCCCGGTGATTTTACCCACGCACCGCTACTGCACATCGGTTGACCTGATCTGGTTTTGCACATATCAATTTGAGAAAGGTATATCATAATAATAGTATAAAAACTAAATGACAAAAGGAGTATATTTTTTTTACGGAAGTGGCACATTCTATATCCCAGATATACAAATCTACAATGGACAAAATTATGCAGGCTTCCACTTCTCCCATAACCAAAGGCCCCAATTATGAAATCACTCAAAGTAGAGTGCATTTCACAGTCTTTAAACACCAGTCCCCCGGGACCAGTAATACATGTATGATTCAACATGTATAAAAATCACACATTAATTGCAGGGTAGCCACTTTATCTGATTCCATCTCAGAGCCTAGTGAACACCTATTTTGTAACTCAGAGTGTGTTACCAGCAGACCTGCTAGATTTAGCATAATATTCGATATCCAACAGCGTAGAGAGAGATGGACAATGAAAAAGCTTTAAATGATGGAGAGACTTGAGAAGGAACAATCCTGGCACTGAACAAATACACTATGAGGACCATGTGTCCATGTGGAATTAACCTAACCCCCTGGGATTCAACATTGTACAAAAGACATTGCCTGTGAATAATGTGGCTATACCTCACAGGAGAAGAGATATACATGTACACTCCCTCCGTATTTATTTGGACAGTGAAGCAACTTGTTTTAGAATGTGGTTCTATATTCCAGCATTTTGGATTTGAGATCAAATGTTTAATATGAGGCGACAGTACAGAATATTCCAGGGTATTTTCATATGCAGTGCATTTTTTAAATTTTTTTGTTACGTTACAGCTTTTTTGCCCCCCTCATCAACCTACACATAATACCCCATAATGACAAAGCAAAAACAAATGCATTAAAAATAAAAACGGAAATATTACATTTACATAAGTGTTCAGACCATTTACTCAGTACTTTGTTGAAACACCTTTGGCAGCGATTACAGCCTCGAGTCTTCTTGAGTATGACGCTACAAGTTTGGCACACCTGTATTTGGGGAGTTTCTCCCATTCTTCTCTGCAGATCCTCTCAAGCTCTGTCAGGTTGGATGGGGAGTGTCGCTACACAGCTATTTTCAAGTCTCTCCAGAGATGTTCGATCGGGTTCAAGTCCGGGCTCTGTCTGGGCCACTCAAGGACATTCAGAGATTTATCCCGAAGCCACTCCTGTGTTGTCTTGGCTGTGTGGTTAAGGTCGTTGTCCTGTTGGAAGGTGAACCTTTGCCCCAGTCTGAGGTCCTGGGCACTCTGGAGCAGGTTTTCATCAAGGATCTCTCTGTACTTTGCTCCGTTCATCTTTCCCTTGATCCTGACTAGTCTCCCAGTCCCTGCCGCTGATTAACATCCCCACAGCAATATACTGCCACCACCATGCTTCACCGTATGGATGGTGCCAGGTTTCCTCCAGATGTGACGCTTGGCATTCAGGCCAAAGAGTTCAATCTTGGTTTCATCAGACCAGAGAATCTTGTTGTCATGTGCCTTTTACTGAGCAGTGGCTTCCGTCTGGCCACTCTACCATAAAGGCCTGATTGTTGGAGTGCTGCAGAGATGGTTGTCCTTCTGGAAGGTTCTCCCATCTCCACGGAGGAACTCTGGAGCTCTGTCAGAGTGACCATCAGGTTCTTGGTCACCTCCCTGACCAAGACCCTTCTCCCCCGATTGCTCAATTTGGCCGGGCGGCCAGCTCTAGGAAGAATCTTGGTGGTTCCAAACTTCTTCCATTCAAGACTGATGGAGGCCACTGTGTTCTTGGGGACCTTCAATGCTGCAGAAATGTTTTGGTATCTGTGCCTCGACACAATCCTGTCTCTGAGCTCTACGGACAATTCCTTCGACTTCATGGCTTGGTTTTTGCTCTGACATGCACTGTCAACTGTGAGACCTTATATAGACAGGTGTGTGCCTTTCCAAATCATGTCCAATCAATATAATTTACCACAGGGGGACTCCAATCAAGATGTAGAAAAAGCTCAAGGATGATCAATGGAAACAGGATGCACCTGAGCTCAATTTTGAGTCACATAGCAAAAGCTCTGAATACTGTGTAAAGAAACCTTTTCTGATTTTTATTTTTTATAAATTTGTAAACCTGTTTTCGCTTTGTCATTATGGGGTATTGTGTTTAGATTGATGAGGGGGGGGAATTATTGAATCAATTTTAGAAATAAGGCTGTAACGTAACAAAATGTGGAAAAAGTCAAGGGGTCTGAATACTTTCCAAATGCACTGTATATCTGTTTTACCGTTTAGAAATGAAATCACTTTATGTATCTAGTCCCCTCATTTGAAGAAGTCATAAGTATTTGGACAAATTCACTTATAGTGTATTCAAATAGTCAACCATTTAGTATTTGGTCCCATATTCCTAGCACACAATGACTACATCAAGCTTGTGACTCTACAAACTTGTTGGATGCATTTGCAGTTTGTTTTGGTTGTGTTTCAGATGATGATTTCCCCAATAGGAACTCAATGGTAAATGATGAATGGAGTAAAATGTCACACAAAGTAGACAGAGGGGGGAGTGTGGAGGAACAGAGAGCTGCACTGCAAAGTAGATAAGCTCACAGGTCTATCCATCAAATGGCGTAGAATGTTTATACGATACTGTAAAGTCTTAAGTGAGTCTTGAGCGAGTCAACCTTAGAAAACCATTGGGCAGCACCAACCACCTCAGTTCAGAGAATCTGTGTCCCAAATGGCACCCTATTCCATATGTGCCATGGTTAAAAGCAGTGCACAATTGCCGTATTATCAATAAGGACTTACCCCAGCGTTTTACCCAAAAGGCTCAGACCTTTGTGTTTCCAGTTTCCACCTTCCACGGCCTATAACACTAGAGACATTAGCATAATCACTGGCGACACCCTGGTGCTATAATGGCATATACATTACTCTTACAGAATTTCCACGTGGCCGAGGATATTGGAAATTTAATCAAACCTACTGGATGACAACTTGTTTTTTACCAGGACAGAAAAATGTATAACTGACTTTTTTCAACATAACATAGGTACAGCAGATCCCCTTATTGTATGGGACACTTTTAAATGTGCCTTTAGATGACATGCAATTCAATAATTCATCTTTAAAACAAAAGCAATTAAGGTCAAAAGAGTTCATATTAACAAAGGATATAGAGGGACTAAGAGTACAGACAGATAGAAATAAAAACTGTACCATAGAGGCACAGAATAAAGTTAGAGGAAAAACAAAAATAACTGGAGGAACTTATTAAAGAAAGATCAAGTGTAGTATATTATAAAAAATAAAGCGAACTGGATAGAATATGGGGAAAAATGCACCAAATTATTTTTTTTACCTTTAACATAGATATGCTACCAAAAATAATTTACTGAAACTTGTTACCCATGATTCACCAAAAACTATTTTGTAAGCTGAAGCTAAATACTTTAAGCATATGTTTTCGTTTCAGTTTCCACCATCTCCACTAACCGAAGTTAATTGTAAGGATTTTTTTCTATTAATAATGTAAAATTAACAGCTGTACAGAAAGACTCATGTGAAGGCCAAATTATAGAGGAGAAACTTCTTGATGCAATTAAAGCCTTTAAGTCCGGGAAAACTCCAGGGCTAGATGGCATACCAGTTGAGGTATATCAAACCTTATTTGATGTACTCAGAGGACCGTTATTAGCATGTTTTAACCACTCCTATAAAAATTGTAGATTATCAGATACTCAACAAGAAGGTTTGATTTCACTATTACTGAAACAGGACCCAGGTGGTAAATTTAAAGTTCCAGTTCATAAAAAAAATTCAAGGCCCCTTACACTTCAGTGTTGTGACACAAAAATTCTAGCAAAATGCATAGCGCATAGAATGAAATAGGTATTGTCGGATTACACTGGACTCGCTAAATGTACAGCAGCTATCCAGTTAGCTAAACACTCATTCAAATAACTCTGAGAAGCAGGGTGCCGTTTTGGAAGTTTACTTGAATCACAGAGTGAAACTGCAACAAACACAAAAGTACATGTTTTCAGTTACAGTAGTATAGAGCACAGAATGTCTTACACAATAACTGCACTAAATGTACGAAATAAGGAATAAGAGTACTCAATCTAGAGTCAAATGTAAAATAAAGTTACTAGAATGCAACTGTATGCTTGATATTGCTAGGCTAGGTGTCCATAGGGAGAAATAGCACTGACGCTAATTCAAAGTAGCTAACTAAATTCTTCATCTTTTACAGAAAAATGAAAATTATATGTGATAAACATGTATCGTGTTAATAAACAAATGTACTTACAGACATTGCGTCTTACAAAGCTTATAAAGAAGGATGTTGAAGGATTGTAACTATTCTGTCACACTTGCATATCTTACACATTGCTTCACTTCTAAAACTGCTTCCTGTCACATGACACAAACAGGTAAATTCTACACTGCTGCACAGATACTGGGATGAGAGGCCTGGCATTCATCACAGCAGTGACCTCGGCCATCAGTGTTGTTAGGAATTCGTGTGTAAGGCATGAAGATCCACCTTGAAGGAGCATGCAGTCGAAGATACGATGTGCAATGCCAATCATCCACTCCCATGCACCACCCATATGGGATGAGTGAGGTGGGTTGAACACCCAGGTACATTTCTGTTCTTGGAGATACCTCTCCATGCTCTCTGAACTGGAGATTGATCCATCCATCCAAAAGTCTCGGCAAGCACCAACAAAGTTTGTACAACAATCTGAACGTATCTACTTTGCTATGCCACTGATTGAGAATAATCTTCTCAGGGTGTTTATGAAGCTGGAAGCACTTAGTGATTCAATTACTTCTATGTGTACAGCTCTTGTGCACATGCACAAGAACATCACCGCCCACCTTTTGCTATTGGCATGTCCTCCTCTGGTGCGGCGTGAGACCACCTTCCATGGGCCAAAAACGTCCACACCTACGTAGGTGAAAGGTGGTGCTACCTGTAGCCGCTCAGCTGGCAGTTCTGCCATCTGCTGGTGTTCCGTCTTCCCACGGAGCTTCTTGCACGTGACACACTTGAAGAGTGCACCACTGATACATCTCTTAGCTCCAACCAACCAGGGTCCATCTTCTCGGATGGCACCCTCTGTGAAATGTCTCCCTTGATGCTTCACAGCCTCATGGTGGTGACGCACAAGCAAGGTTGCCAGGTGGTGACGACCTGAAATGATGATGGGGTTGACATTGTTTGTTCCTAATTTAGATTGCTTGATTCTGCCTCCAACTCTGAGCAGTCTTCCTACTGCTGTCAGTAGGAAGACTGTGTTCTGCTGCTATGCACCTAAATTCCTCTGCCTAACACTCGTCTTGGACACTCTTTATAACAAGGACTATGGCTCTTTCCAGCTCCTCTTCAGTGGGGTTCTTCCGACAGATGTGCCATCCATGGCAGCTGCTCTCTTGTGCAGGCTGAGAGAAGGTCAGAGCTATGTGTATTAAGCGTGCTAACGACTCTAGAGGTTTGGAGGAGTGCAGGGCTGGATTCTGAAAAAAGGCTGGTCCTGACAGCCATGTCATGTTACTGAGGAGGGCTACTGTTTTCAGATCTAGACCCATGTTCAGCTGGGTTGAGATCTGTGGGCACATACCTCCATCAGTCTGGGGATGTGGATTGCCTGTTGCTCACATAGACATAGAACCGCCTTGTTTGGTTGTGGATACACACAAGCACCGCTTTGCTGTCCGAATATATGTGATGCTGTCAAACTTCAGATCCATCTCCTCAACTATCAACTCTGAGATCTTGACTGCCAGCACAGCTGCGCATAGTTCCAGCCTGGGGATAGTGAGCTCTGGCTGGGGAGCCAGCTTGGCCTTTCCAAAGACAAAGCCAACTTCACTTTTTCCATCTTGAGTGGTGACCTTCAGGTAAGCTACAGCTGCGATAGCTTTCACCGATGCATCTGCAAAGACGGGGCGGCAAGTAGCTTAGTGGTTAAGAGCGTTGTGCCAGTAACCGAAAGGTTGCTGGTTCTAATCCCCGAGCCGACTAGGTGAAAAATCTGTCGATGTGCACTTGAGCAAGGCACTTAACCCTAATTGCTCCTGTAAGTCGCTCTGGATAAGAGCGTCTGCTAAATGACAAAAAAAAAGAAAATAAAATAAAAAATACACAAAGTTCCATGAGCTGAGCATTAGAGTTAGAGGAAGACTTGTAGGTGTGAGGTATTTGGAGCTCCTGTAAGTCTTGAAGTGAATCTCTCCATTTGTTCCACTCCTCTTCCATGTCTGCGGGAAGGGGTTAATCCCAATCTTCCGCTTGCGTAGAGAGCTCTCTGAGGAGTAGCCTGCCTTGTATGGTGACAAGGGCTAGGAAGCCAAGTGGATCATATAGGCTATAGACTGTAGAGAGCACTCCCCTGCGTGTGAATGGCTCTTGTCGTCCATGGCTTGGAATGAGAATGTGTCTGCTGTGATGTTCCTAGACTGCGCTGTAGGGGGAGATCATGAGTGAAGAAGTTTAGATCCTTAATGTCCTTGGCCCGGTCATCAGGGGGAAACGCATCCATCACCACAGGACTGTTGGAGGCAATTTTGTGCAGCCTGAGGTTGGATAGCGCAAGCATTTCCTGTGCTCGACCGAGGACACTGATGGCCTCTGTTTCGGTAGTGAATGACTTCAGTGCTTCATCGACATAGAACACACGTTCAACGAACCTTCTCACATCGCGGCCAAAGTCATCCACTTCTTCCTTGGCAGCCCTCGTTAGGCCGTATATGGCGACAGCAGGGGACGGGCAATTGCCGAAGACATGGACACGCATTCTGTAGTCCACAATGTCACTGCTGGGGTCATTGTTGCAATACCACAGGAAGCGGAGGAAGTCTCTGTGATCCTCCCTCACCACGAAGCAGTGGAACATGTGCTGGATATCAGCAGTGATGGCCATGGGTTCTTTCCTGAACCTCATGAGTACCGCCAGCAGGCTGTTGTTGAGATCAGGGCCTGTGAGGAGTACATAATTGAAGGAGACTCCTTCGAATGGTGCCCTTGAGTCGAACACCACATGGATCTGGTCTGGCTTTTTAGGGTGATAGACTCCAAACGAAGGGAGGTACCAGCATTCTTGACCTTCCTGGAGTGGTGGAGCTAACTCTGCATGGTCGTTGATGAGCATTTTCTGCATGAACTCTAGGAAGTACTCCTTCATCTGAGGCCAATTTTCTAGAGTATGACGGAGTGAGGTGAGACGACTGTAAGCGTACTTCCTATTGTTAGGCAGCCGTCATCTGGGTGTCTGGAAGGGCAAGGGTGAGACCCAGCTGTTGGAGCTGTCTTGGCAGACCTCGTTGTCCATGATCTGAAGGAATCTCATGTCGTCGATCGAAGTTGCAAGTTTCTGATCGACAGTGGTGCGACAGAAGATTGACTGACCCAGGTTCTCTCTGGTAAGTGTCAGTGAGTTGTCTTGCAGGTTTGGCTCGTTGAGGATATGCTGCTGTGCTGCGTAACTGAGCTTCTCTTTCACCCTTACCTGACTGTTGCATGGGCTGAGGTAGGTTGGACGACCATTTGCCAAGATGGATATCTTGAACAAACTCACCTGAGATGGTTTGTGGGCACCTCTGAGACACACGTCCCAGATGACAACCAAACCTACAGTGCCTTTGGAAAGTATTCAGACCCCTTGACTTTTTCCACGTTTTTTAGGTTACAGCCTTATTCTAAAATTGATTAAACTGTTTTTCCCCCCCTCAACAATCTAAACACAATAGCCCATAATGACAAAGCAAAAACAGGTTTTTAGAAAATTTAGCAAACTTATTTAACCAAGGAAAAAATTAATTTACATAAGTATTCAGACCCTTTACTCAGCACTTTTTTTAAGCACCTTTGGCTGCAATTACAGCCTTGAGTCTTCTTGGTTATGATGCTACAAACCTGTATTTGGGGAGTTTCTCCCATTCTTCTCTGCAGATCCTCTCAAGCTCTGTCAGGATGGATGGAAGCGTTGCTGCACAGCTATTTTTGATCGGGTTCAAGTCCAGGCTCTGGCTGGGCCACTCAAGGACATTCAGAGACTTGTCCCGAAGCCACTCCTGCGTTATCTTGGCAGTGTACTTAGGGTCATTGTCCTGTTGGAAGGTGAACCTTTGCCTCAGTCTGAGGTCCTGAGAGCTCTGGAGCAGGTTTTCATCAAGGCCCTTCTCCCCCAATTGCTCAGTTTGGCCAGGCATCTAGCTATAGGAAGAGTCTTGGTGGTTCCAAACTTCTTCCATTTCAGAATGTTGGAGGCCACTGTGTTCTTGGGGACACCAATCAAGTTGTAGAAAAATCTCAAGGATGATTAATGGAAACAGGATGCACCTGAGCTCAATTTCGAGTCTCATAGCAAAGGGTATGAATACTTTTTTTATTTAATCCATTTTAGAATAAGGCTGTAACGTAACAAAATGTGGATGAAGTCAAGGGGTCTGAATACGTTCCGAAGGCACCGTAGGTCTAGCTTCTGGGCGAATGGAGCGTTGTCTGGACAATTGATTTGGTTTCTGACTTTATGTACTCTCAAGACATCTCTGCCTAAGAGGAGAAGTATGTCTGCGTCAGGATCCAGAGGTGGGATCTCGTCTGCGGTGTGACTGTAATGGTGAGCTGTGTTTGGAGTGGGAATTTCTGAGCGGTTATTAGGGACTTGGTTACATTCGATGAGTGTGGGAAGGCGGAGACTCATCTTCTCATCGACTGACTCCACAGCGTAACCACAGGCCCTCCTGCCGTCTGTCTCTGTGAGTCCTGCACACGTCTTGAGTGTGTTTGGTGATTAACTACGTTTGACCTTGAAGATGTCGAAGAACTCTGATCTTGCTAGATACTGATTGCTTGTTCATCCAGTATAGCGTACATCCTTTTGGATTTTTCACAACGTCCTTCGGGGAACACATTAATGAGGCATATCTTGGAGCATGCTCTCACGCTCATTCCTTCTCCACATATAGTACCAGTCAAAAGTTTGGACACACCTACTCGTTCCAGGGTTTTTCTTAATTTTTACTATTTTCTACATTGTAGAAAAGCAGTGAAGACATCAAAACTATGAAATAACACATATGGAATCATGTAGGAACCAAAAAATGTGTTAAACAAATCAACATCTATTTAATATTTGAGATTCTTCAAATAGCCACCACTGATGGCAGATTTGCACACTCTTGGCATTCTCTCATACCAGCTTCATGAGGTAGTCACCTGGAATGCATTTCAAATGTTTTTTGTTGTTGGTTTTTTCACCTTTATTTATCCAGGTAGGCCAGTTGAGAACAAGTTCTCATTTACAACTGCAACCTGGCCAAGATAAAGCAAAGCAGTGCGATAAAAACAATAACAACACAGAGTTACACATGGGATAAACAAAAACATACAGTCAATAATACAATAGAGCATCTATATACAGTGCGTGCAAATGTAGTAAGTTATGGAGGTAAGGCAATAAATAGGCCATAGTGCAAAATAATTACAATTTAGTATTAACACTGGAGTGATAGATGTGCAGAAGATGATGTGCAAATAGAGATACTGGGGTGCAAATGAGCAAAATAAATAACAATATGGGGATGAGGTAGTTGGGTGGGCTAATTACAGATGGGCTGTGTACAGGTGCAGTGATCGGTAAACTGCTCTGACAACTGATGCTTAAAGTTAGTGAGGGAGATAAGTCTCCAGCTTCAGAGATTTTTGCAGTTCGTTCCAGTCATTAGCAGCAGAGAACTGGAAGGAATGGCGGCCAAAGGAGGTGTTGGCTTTGGGGATGACCAGTGAGATATACCTGCTGGAGCGCATACTACGGGTGGGTGTTGCTATGGTGACCAATGATCTAAGATAAGGCAGGGATTTGCCTAGCAGTGATTTATAGATGACTTGGAGCCAGTGGGTTTGGCGACGAATATGTAGTGAGGGCCAGCCAAAGAGAGGGTACAGGTCACAATGGTGGGTAGTATATAGGGCTTTGGTGACAAAACGGATGGCACTGTGATAGACTACATCCAATTTGCTGAGCAGAGTGTTGGGGGCTATTTTGTAAATTACATTGCCGAAGTCAAGGATTGGTAGGATAGTCAGTTTTATGAGGGCATGTTTGGCAGCATCAGTGAAGGAGGCTTTGTCGCGAAATAGGAAGCCAATTCTAGATTTAACTTTGGATTGGAGATGCTTAATGTGAGTCTGGAAAGAGAGTTTATGGTCTAACCAGACACCTAGTTATTTGTAGTTGTCCACAAATTCTAAGTCAGACCCGCCGAGAGTAGTGATTCTAGTCGGGCGGGCGGGTGCAAGCAGCGTTCGATTGAAAAGCATGCATTTGGTTTTACTAGCGTTTAAGAGCAGTTGGAGGCTACGGAAGGAGTGTGGTATGCCATTGAAGCTCGTTTGGAGGTTTGTTAACACAGTGTCCAATGAAGGGCCAGATGTATACAAAATGGTGTTGTCTGCGTAGAGGTGGATCTGAGAGTCACCAGCAGCAAGAGCGACATCATTGATATACACAGAGAATAGAGTCGGCCCGAGAATTGAACCCTGTGGCACCCCCATAGAGACTGCCAGAGGTCCAGACAACAGGCCCTCCGATTTGACACATTGAACTCTATCTGAGAAGTAGTTGGTGTACCAGGCGAGGCAGTCATTTGAGAAACCAAGGCTATTTAGTCTGCCAAAAAGAATTAACAGGTGTGCCATGTTAAAAGTTAATTTGTGGAATTTCCTTCTTAATGCGTTTGAGCCAATCAGTTGTGTTGTGACAAGGTAGGGGTGGTATACAGAAGATAGCCCTATTTAGTAAAAGACCAAGTCCAAATTATGGCAAGAACAGCTCAAATAAGCAAAGAGAAACAACAGTCCATCATTATTTTAAGATATGAAGGTCATTCAATACGGAACATTTTATGAACTTTGAAAGTTTCTTCAAGTGCAGTTGCAAAAACCATCAAGAGCTATGATGAAACTGGCTCTCATGAGGACCGCCGCAGGATAGAAATACCCAGAGTTACATCTGCTGCAGAGGATAAGTTCATTAGAGTTAACTGCACCTCAGATTGCAGCCCAAATAAATGCTTCACAGAGTTCAAGTAACATACACATCTCAACATCAACCTTTCAGAGGAGACTGCGTGAATCAGGCCTTCATGGTCGAATTGCTGCAAAGAAACCACTACTAAAGGACACGAATAAGAAGAAGAGACTTTCTTGGGCCAAGAAACACGAGCAATGGACATAAGACCAGTGTAAATCTGTCCTTTGGTCTGATGAGTCCAAATCTGAGATTTTTGGTTCCACCATGTCTTTGTGAGACGCAGCGTAGTTGAACGGATGATCTCCGCATGTGTGGTTCCCACCATGAAGCATGGAGGAGGTGGTTTGATGGTGTGGGGGTGCTTTGCTGGTGACACTGTCAGTGATTTATTTAGAATTCAAGGCACACTTAACCAGCATGGCTACCACAGCATTCTGCAGCGATACGCCATCGCATCTGGTTTGCGCTTAGTAGGACTATCATTTGTTTTTCAACAGGACAATGACCCAAAACACATCTCCAGGCTGTGTAAGGGCTATTTGACCAAGAAGGAGAGTGATGGAGTGCTGCATCAGATGACCTGGCCTCCACAATCACCCGACCTCAACCCAATTGAGATGGTTTGGGATGAGTTAGACCGCAGAGTGAAGGAAAAGCAGCCAACAACTGCTCAGCATATGTGGGAACTCCTTCAAGACTGTTGGAAAAGCATCCCAGGTGAAGCTGGTTGAGAGAATGCCAAGAGTGTGCAAAGCTGTCATCAAGGCAATGGGTGGTTACTTTGAAGAATCTCAAATATAAAATACATTTTGATTTGTTTAACACTTTTTGGGTTACTACATGATTCCATTTGTGTTAATTCATCATTTTGATGTCTTCACTATTATTATACAATGTAGAAAATAGTAAAATAAAGAAAAACCCTTGAATGAGTAGGTGTGTCTGAACTTTTGACTGGTACTGTACCTCGGCGCACTTAGATGTGACCTCCTGATTGGCCGGTCCTCTTCCTCCCCACCATGCTCTGAAGAGGAAGTGGATAAGCTTGACTTCCATGGAACTGGGCCAGGATGGAGTGTTGAGAGGTGCCGGTCGCTTTCACATTATGTAATTGTTGTGTTATTTGTTCACTTATGTTCCCTTTATCTAATATTAGGTTTTGGATGAAGATCTGATAACATTCAGTATCACAATTATGCAAAAGTAGAGAAAATTAGAAAGGGGGCAAATACTTTTTCATAGCACTGTATATCTCACTGGTCATCCCCAAAGCCAACACCTCCTTTGGCCGCCATTCCTTCCAGTTTTCTGCTGCCAATGACTGGAACGAATTGCAAAAATCTCTGAAGCTGGAGACTCTTATCTCCCTCACTAACTTTAAGCATCAGTTATCGATCACTGCACCTGTACACAGCCCATCTGAAATTAGCCCACCCAACTACCTCATCCCCATATTGTTATTTATTTTGCTCATTTGCACCCCAGTATCTCTATTTGCACATCATCTCTTGCACATCTATCATTACAGTGTTAATACTAATTGTAATTATTTTGCACTATAGCCTATTAAAAATCCTGCAGCGCACGCAAGGTCCCCCTGCTCAAGCCAGCGCATGTCCAGGCCCGTCTGAAGTTTGCCAATGACCATCTGGATGATCCAGAGGAGGAATGGGAGAAGGTCATGTGGTCTGATGAGACAAAAATAGAGCTTTTTGGTCTAAACTCCACTTGCCGTGTTTGGAGGAAGAAGAAGGATGAGTACAACCCCAAGAACACCATCCGAACCGTGAAGCATGGAGGTGGAAACATCATTCTTTGGGGATGCTTTTCTGCAAAAGGGACAGGACGACTGCACCGTATTGAGGGGAGGATGGATGGGGCCATGTATCGCGAGATCTTGGCCAACAACCTCCTTCCCTCAGTAAGAGCATTGAAGATGGGTCGTGGCTGGGTCTTCCAGCATGACAACGACCGGAAACAAAAAGCCAGGGCAACTAAGGAGTGGCACTGTAAGAAGCATCTCAAGGTCCTGGAGTGGCCTAGCCAGTCTCCAGACCTGAACCCAATAGAAAATCTTTGGAGGGAGCTGAAAGTACATATTGCCCAGCGACAGCCCCGAAACCTGAAGGATCTTGAGAAGGTCTGTATGGAGGAGTGGGCCAAAATCCCTGCTGCAGTGTGTGCAAACCTGGTCAAGACCTACAGGAAACGTATGATCTCTGTAATTGCAAACAAAGGTTTCTGTACCAAATATTAAGTTCTGCTTTTCTGATGTATCAAATACTTATGTCATGCAATAAAATGCAAATTAATTACTTAAAAATCATACAATGTGATTTTCTGGATGTTTTAGATTCCGTCTCTCACAGTTGAAGTGTACCTATGATAAAAATTACAGACCTCTACATGCTTTGTAAGTAGGAAAACCTGCAAAATCGGCTGTGTATCAAATACTTGTTCTCCCCACTGTACCTGCTGGAGCGCAGACTACGGGTGGGTGCTGCTATGGTGACCAATGAGCTAAAATAAGGCGGGGATTTGCCTAGCAGTGATTTATAGATGGCCTGGAGCCAGCGGGTTTGACGACGAACATGTAGTGAGGACCAGCCAACAAGAGCGTACAGGTCACAGTGGTGGGTAGTGTATGGGGCTTTGGAGACAAAACAGATGGCACTGTGATAGACTACATCCAATTTGCTGAGTAGAGTGTTGGAGGCTATTTTGTAAATGACATCGGCGAAGTCAAGGATCGGTAGGATAGTCAGTTTTACGAGGGCATGTTTGGCAGCATGAGTGAAGGAGGCTTTGTTGCGAAATAGGAAGCCGATTCTAGATTTAACTTTGGATTGGAGATTCTTAATGTGAGTCTGGAAGGAGAGTTTACAGTCTAACCAGACACCTAGGTATTTGTAGTTGTCCACATACTCTAGGTCAGACCCGTCGAGAGTGGTGATTCTAGTCGGGTGGGCGGGTGCCAGCAGCGTTCGATTGAAGAGCATGCATTTAGTTTTACTAGTGTTTAAGAGCAGTTGGAGGCTACTGAAGGAGTGTTGTATGGCATTGAAGCTCGTTTGGAGGTTTGTTAACACAGTGTCCAATGAAGGGCCAGATGTATACAAAATGGTGTCGTCTGCGTAGAGGTGGATCTGAGAGTCACCAGCAGCAAGAGCGACATCATTGATATACACGGAGAAAAGAGTCGGCCCAAGAATTGAACCCTGTGGCACCCCCATAGAGACTGCCATAGGTCCAGACAACAGGCCCTCCGATTTGACACACTGAACTCTATCTGAGAAGTAGTTGGTGAACCAGGCGAGGCAGTCATTTGAGAAACCAAGGCTATTTAGTCTGCTAATGATATTTTGAAGGAAGAAACAAAGTATTTTAAGCATATGTTTTCTTTTCAGTCGCCTCCATCTCCTCTAACTGAAGCTAATTGTAGAGATTTTTTTCCTATTGATAATGTCAAATTAACAGCCACACAGAAAGACTCATGTGAAGGTGAAATTACAGAGGAGGAACTTCTGGATGCAATTAAAGACTTTAAGTCCGGGAAAACTCCAGGGTTGGATGGCATACCAATCGAGGTATACCAAACCTTTTTGATATACTAAGAGGACCGTTATTAGCATGTTTTAACCACTCCTATGTAAATGGTAGATTATCTGACACTCAAGAAGAAGGTCTGATCTCATTATTACTGAAACAGGATACAAGTGGAAAATATAAAGATCCAGTCCATTTACAAAATTGGAGGCCCCTTACACTTCAGTGTTGTGATGCAAAAATCCTAGCAAAATGTATAGCGCATAGAATTAAAAAGGTATTGTCGGATATTATTCATTCTAATCAGACAGGTTTTTTACATGGAAGATACATTGGAGATAATATAAGGCAAGTATTGGAAACAATAGAACACTATGAAAAATATGGGAAACCAGGCCTGCTATTCATAGCAGACTTCGAAAAGGCATTTGATAAAGTTCGACTGGAATTTATATATAAATGCCTGGAGCATTTCAATTTTGGAGAATCTCTTATAAAATGGGTCAAAATCATGTATAGTAACCCTAGGTGTAAAATAGTAAATAATGGCTATTTCTCAGAAAGTTTCAAACTGTCAAGAGGAGTGAAACAAGGTTGTCCACTATCGGCATATCTATTTATTGTGGCCATCGAGATGTTAGCTATTAAAATCAGATCCAATAATAATATCAGAGGATTAGAAATACAGGGCTTAAAAACAAAGGTGTCATTGTACGCAGATGATTCATGTTTTCTTTTAGATCCACAACTAGAATCCCTCCACAGCCTCATAGAGGATCTAGATACATTTTCTAACCTCTCTGGATTAAAACCAAATTATGACAAATGTACTATATTACGTATTGGATCACTAAAAAATACAATTTTTACATTACCATGTAGTTTACCAATAAAATGGTCTGATGGTGATGTGGATATACTCGAATACATATCCCAAAGGAAATAAATGATCTCACTTCAATAAATTTTAATAGAAAGTTAGCAAAAATAGATAAGATCTTACTACCATGGAAAGGAAAATACATGTCAATTTGTGGAAAAATCACCCTGATTAACTCTTTAGTATTATCCCAGTTTACCTATTTGCTTATGGTCTTGCCTACGCCTAGCAAACAGTTTTTTAAATTATATGAGAAAAAAATATTCAATTTTATTTGGAACGGCAAGCCAGACAAAATTAAAAGAGCATATTTATATAATGAATATGAATTCGGAGGACAGAAATTATTAAATATTAAAGCATTAGACCTATCACTAAAATCTTCAGTCATCCAAAAGTTATACTTAAATCCGAACTGGTTCTCAAGCAAATTAGTAAGATTGTCTCACCCACTGTTCAAGAAAGGCCTTTTTCCCTTTATTCAGATTACAACCTCTCACTTTCAGTTATTTGAAAAGGAAATAATCTCCCAAATGTCACTATTTCTAAAACAAGCCATAGAAAGTTGGTTGCAATTTCAATTTAATCCTCCAGAAACGACAGAACAAATAATGCAACAAATATTGTGGTTAAATTCAAATATACTAATTGACAAAAAACCTTTATTTTTTGACAGAATGTTTAAAAAGGTATAATCTTCGTAAATGATATCATCGGTAGGACTGGTGTAGTTATGTCGCACATGCAGCTAACAAAAACATATGGAAATGTCTGCTCTACCCAAAATTACAACCAAATAATTGCAGCCTTACCGCAAAAGTGGAAGAGGAAAGTTGAAGGGGGAGAAAGTAAGGAACCTGTCTGTCGGCCTTGCATTAAAGAACATAATTGGTTAAGGAAAACTGTGATAAATAAAAAAGTATATCAGTTTCACTTAAGGACCAAAGGATTGACAGCAGTCCCATATAGATTGCAAAATAGTTGGGAAGAGATCTTTGACGTACCGATCCCATGGCATAGTGTTTATGAACTGACACGCAAAACGACACCGGATTCAAAAATTAGAATCTTTCAATTTAAATTATTATATAAAATTCTTGCTACCAATAGAATGTTATTTATATGGGGGATACAATCTTCCCAGCTCTGCAGATTTTGCTGTGAAGAGATAGAATCATTAGATCATTTGTTTTGGTTCTGTCCATTTGTAGCTTGTTTTTGGACACAGGTCCAGGAATGGCTAAAGGATTGCAATATTTACCTGGAACTAACCTTGCAGATAGCATTACTGGGTGATCTGAAAAGTCATAGTCAATCAATCAATAATATAATAATACTTTTAGCAAAAATGTTTATTTTTAATTCACAATCTGTAGAAGCAATGAGAATAGAAAGGTTCAGAACTTTTTGTAAAACATCACAGTATGGTTGAAATATATATGGCAAATAGAAATCCTATATGGATGGTGTTAAGAGATAGATGGGAGGTATTGAATAGAGTTGAAGGATGGGACTAATAACAAATAACAACAAATAATAACAAAGATAGCTAATAATGTAAGCATACTGTGTCCATAATAAGTATATAGGTTGTATGTTGGGAGCTTTTGGGAAAGAGCACAGTTAGAAAGATATGGCATTTAGAAGCAAACCGGATGGACATCATGAAAATGATCGGAGAGGTTGAGAGTAGAAGAAGTTTAGGAGCAAAAAAATAATATATATATATATATATATATATATATATATATAGAATTATTGTAAAATTAACTCTGTCTATAAGGTGTAGATAGTAAGTATAGACCGGAAGTAGAGGCCTGGGCGTTGTTGTTCACTAATTTACTCCAAG
Source organism: Coregonus clupeaformis (assembly GCF_020615455.1). Taxonomy (NCBI): domain Eukaryota; kingdom Metazoa; phylum Chordata; class Actinopteri; order Salmoniformes; family Salmonidae; genus Coregonus; species Coregonus clupeaformis. The sequence goes on from NC_059214.1 coordinate 37,088,156, forward strand.
TAGGGAAAGGATGGTGGGGTTGAAAAGTAATAAAGGGAATATATATATAAAAAATAAAAAAACATGGGGGGATTGGAAGTGATGCAGACAATTACATTGATAGAAGATACAATCTATCTGCAATATTAAGCTGATCCATCCCCCCGGAAAAAAAAGAAAAAAAAATAAATAAAAAAAAGAAAAAAATTAAAAATATAAAAAGAAAAAAATAAATAAAAATAAATAAAGAATGCGGTGGTTGACAGAGTCGAAAGCCTTGGCCAGGTCGATGAAGACGGCTGCACAGTACTGTCTATTATCGATCGCGGTTATAATATCGTTTAGGACCTTGAGCATGGCTGAAGTGCACCCATGACCAGCTCGGAAACCGGATTGCATAGCGGAGAAGGTACGGTGGGATTCGAAATGGTCGGTGATCTGTGGGAACTCCTTCAAGACTGCCTTACCTCCATAACTTGCTACATTTGCACACACTGTATATATATTTTCTGTTGTATTTTTGACTTTATGTTTTGTTTTACCCCATATGTAACTCTGTGTTGTTGTTTTTATCGCACTGCTTTGCTTTATCTTGGCCAGGTCGCAGTTGTAAATGAGAACTTGTTCTCAACTGGCTTACCTGGGTAAATAAAGGTAAAATTTAAAAATTTAAAAATGAACTGATACACAAAACAACACCGGATTCAAAACTTAGAGTTTTTCTATTTAAATTATACAACATTATTGCAACCAATAGAATGTTATACAGTGCCTTGCAAAAGTATTCATCCTCCTTGGCGTTTTTCCTATTTTGTTGCATTACAACCTGTCATTTAAATGGATTTTATTTGGATTTCATGTAATGGACATACACAAAATAGTCCAAATTGTTGAAGTGAAATGAAAAAAAAAACTTATTTCAAAAAATTCAAAAAAATAAATATTGGAAAAGTGGTGAGTGCATATGTATTCACCCCCTTTGCTATGAAGCTCCTAAATAATAACTGGTGCAACCAATTACCTTCAGAAGTCACATAATTAGTTAAATAAAGTCCACCTGTGTGCAATCTAAGTGTCACATGATCTCAGTATATATACACCTGTTCTGAAAGGCCCCAGAGTCTGCAACACCACTAAGCAAGGGGCACCACCAAGCAAGCGGCACCATGAAGACCAAGGAGCTCTCCAAACAGGTCAGGGACCAAGTTGTGGAGAAGTACAGATCAGGTTTGGGTTATAAAAAAATATCTGAAACTTTGAACATCTCACGGAGCATCATTAAATCCATTATTCAAAAATGGAACGAATATGGCACCACAACAAACCTGCCAAGAGAGGGCCGCCCACCAAAACTCACGGACCAGGCAAGGAGGGCATTAATCAGAGAGGCAACAAAGAGACCAAAGATACCCCTGAAGAAGCTGCAAAGCTCCACAGCAGAGATTAGAGTATCTGTCCATAGGACCACTTTAAGCCGTACACTCCACAGAGCTGGGCTTTACGGAAGAGTGGCCAGAAAAAAGCCATTGCTTAAAGAAAAAAATAAGCAAACACGTTTGGTGTTCGCCAAAAGACATGTGAGAGACTCCCTAAACATACAGTGGGGAAAAAAAGTATTTAGTCAGCCACCAATTGTGCAAGTTCTCCCACTTAAAAAGATGAGAGAGGCCTGTAATTTTCATCATAGGTACACGTCAACTATGACAGACAAATTGAGAATTTTTTTTCCAGAAAATCACATAGTAGGATTTTTAATGAATTTATTTGCAAATTATGGTGGAAAATAAGTATTTGGTCACCTACAAACAAGCAAGATTTCTGGCTCTCACAGACCTGTAACTTCTTCTTTAAGAGGCTCCTCTGTCCTCCACTCGTTACCTGTATTAATGGCACCTGTTTGAACTTGTTATCAGTATAAAAGACACCTGTCCACAACCTCAAACAGTCACACTCCAAACTCCACTATGGCCAAGACCAAAGAGCTGTCAAAGGACACCAGAAACAAAATTGTAGACCTGCACCAGGCTGGGAAGACTGAATCTGCAATAGATAAGCAGCTTGGTTTGAAGAAATCAACTGTGGGAGCAATTATTAGGAAATGGAAGACATACAAGACCACTGATAATCTCCCTCGATCTGGGGCTCCACGCAAGATCTCACCCCGTGGTGTCAAAATGATCACAAGAACGGTGAGCAAAAATCCCAGAACCACACGGGGGGACCTAGTGAATGACCTGCAGAGAGCTGGGACCAAAGTAACAAAGCCTACCATCAGTAACACACTACGCCACCAGGGACTCAAATCCTGCAGTGCGAGACGTGTCCCCCTGCTTAAGCCAGTACATGAACAGGCCTGTCTGAAGTTTGCTAGAGTGCATTTGGATGATCCAGAAGAGGATTGGGAGAATGTCATATGGTCAGATGAAACCAAAATAGAACTTTTTGGTAAAAACTCAACTCGTCGTGTTTGGAGGACAAAGAATGCTGAGTTGCATCCAAAGAACACCATACCTACTGTGAAGCATGGGGGTGGAAACATCATGCTTTGGGGCTGTTTTTCTGCAAAGGGACCAGGACGACTGTTCCGTGTAAAGGAAAGAATGAATGGGGCCATGTATCGTGAGATTTTGAGTGAAAACCTCCTTCCATCAGCAATGGCATTGAAGATGAAACGTGGCTGGGTCTTTCAGCATGACAATGATCCCAAACACACCGCCCGGGCAACGAAGGAGTGGCTTCGTAAGAAGCATTTCAAGGTCCTGGAGTGGCCTAGCCAGTCTCCAGATCTCAACCCCATAGAAAATCTTTGGAGGGAGTTGAAAGTCCGTGTTGCCCAGCGACAGCCCCAAAACATCACTGCTCTAGAGGAGATCTGCATGGAGGAATGGGCCAAAATACCAGCAACAGTGTGTGAAAACCTTGTGAAGACTTACAGAAAACGTTTGACCTGTGTCATTGCCAACAAAGGGTATATAACAAAGTATTGAGAAACTTTTGTTATTGACCAAATACTTATTTTCCACCATAATTTGCAAATAAATTCATTAAAAGTCCTACAATGTGATTTTATGGATTTTTTTTTCTCATTTTGTCTGTCATAGTTGACGTGTACCTATGATGAAAATTACAGGCCTCTCTCATCTTTTTAAGTGGGAGAACTTGCACAATTGGTGGCTTACTAAATACTTTTTTCCCCCATTGTATAGAAGAAGGTACTCTGTTCATATGAGACTAAAATTGAGCTTTTTGGCCATCAAGGAAAATGCTATGTTTGGCGCAAACCCAACACCTCTCATCACCCCGAGAACACCATCCCCACAGTGAAGCATGGTGGTGGCAGCATCATGCTGTGGGGATGTTTTTCATCGGCAGGGACTGGGAAACTGGTCAGAATTGAAGAAATGATGGATGGAGCTAAATACAGGGAAATTCTTGAGGGAAACCTGTTTCAGAGGTTCACCTTCCAGCAGGACAATGACCCTAAGCATACTGCTAAAGCAACACTTGAGTGGTTTAAGGGGAAACATTTAAATGTCTTGGAATGGCCTAGTAAAAGCCCAGACCTCAATCCAATTGAGAATTTGTGATATGACTTAAAGATTGCTGTACACCAGCGGAACCCATCCAACTTGAAGGAGCTGGAGCAGTTTTGCCTTGAAGAATGGGCAGAAATCCCAGTGGCTAGATGTGCCAAGCTTATAGAGACATACCCCAAGACACTTGCAGCTGTAATTGCTGCAAAAGGTGGCTCTACAAAGTATTGACTTTGGGGGGGTGAATAGTTATGCACGCTCAAGTTCTGTTTATTTGTCTTATTTCTTGTTTGTTTCACAATAAAACATATTTTGCATCTTCAAAGTTCAAAAAGGCAGACATCCGGGCAGATGCCAGATACTTCGCTAATGTTGATGAGGACAGGAAACGGACCATGTTGATGAGGGCAGGAAATGGACCATGAGGAGGAGAGGCAAGAATTGATGGCCCTCATCAGCAAAGGCAGGTCCAGAAAATATTGTATTCAGCCCAGACAAGAGGAGAAGAGATTTAGGCAGTACTGTAACATACATATGCCTATGTAATTACTAGAATCAAGCTGTGAATTTGAATACCTGGGATGTTATTCGTTCTTATCAACCACATTATTCACATTGCTGAACTATTCCCCCGGTAACAAAATTAGAAAAGCCTCACAATGACCTTCAAAGCCACCCTATCAAAAATAACCCACTGTGATCTTGATTTAGAAAAGGAGAAAGGGATAAAGATCACAATATTGCCATATCCTTTTTCACTACAGACAGCTGCAAATAACCGAGGCATTTTTTGAGAAATGTGTTCAAAACACACTTGATGTCCTGCTTCCTCTGTGTGTTAAATAAGAAGGAAATGACTGAGTGCCTATTCATCCCAAATGATCAGATATCTATCTTGTATCATTTCATCTTGATTCCTGCATACATTACTTTCATGCTTCCCCAGACAGATGGCGATTGATTTGGTCTGCCTCAAAGTGTTTAACTATAGAATGAGGTTCGGACACCAACATCCTCTAACAATACTGAAGAGAGGGCAAGGGTGGACTGTAAGCTAGGCTCAGCTCTGTTGCTGCCACCATGGCGCGTCGGTCAGAACGCAATGAGGAGACGGAGATGAGGAATCCAGGTTTACGGGTATTTATTATACACTGAGAATACAAAACATTGTTTAACATGCTCTTTCCATGACATGGACTGACCAGGTGAATCCAGGTGAAAGTGATGATCCCTTATTGATGTCACTTGTTAAATCCACTTCAATCAATGTAGATGAAGGGGAGGAGACAGGTTAAAGAATAATTTTAAGCCTTGAGGCAACTGAGCATGGATTGTTTATGTGTGCCATTCAGAGGGTGAATTGGCAAGACAAAATATTTAAGTGCCTTCGAACGTGGGTATGGTAGTGGGTGCCAGGAGCACTGGTTTGTGTAAGGAACTGCAACGCTGCTGGGTTTTTCACACTCAAGAGTTTCCTGTGTGTATCAAGAATGGTCCACCACCCATGGGGCAAAACAGACGGGGTTGGCTTAGATTGTTGACAACATTTCAACTATATTTAGTCTCCAATGTTTATTGAAAACAAATACATTTGCACAATGAGCACTTGTCTCAAATACATCGTTAGTTGTTGGTTAGCTAGCTAGTGAATTTGAGCCATATTAGCATAGACGTGTCAGTCAGAACAAGACATGGTATCAAGAACAAGATAAAACTAGCTGAAACGAGCCACCTATGATTCCCCACATGGCAGCTTCTTGTCATTGTTGCTAGCTATCCGGCCATCCACAATCACAGCAACACACAGACTTCTGCCCTATTGAAGCGTGTGCATAGTTTTTGTGATGTTGTCAGCTAACACATCTATATGGGGAAACAGAGAAGTGAAAAAGGTAGAGAAGTGATTAAGGGAGTGGGAACAGGTTTGGAGGGAAGGGGTGCGGAAGCAATTGGAGTCCTATAGGGGGGTCATGGCTAGAAGGGATCCAGTTTTTGTCAAACTAATGTCAGATTTGACTTTTCGTAGCAGGCTATGAGAACTTCTGCAGCAGGTTAGGAGAATTAACTTAGCAGGTTAGGAGAATTAGGCTAAGGTTAGGAAAGGGGTTAGCGTTTGCTAAAATGCTAAAGAAATCTACTTTTGACATTAATTTGACAAAAGCTGGATCCCTTCTAGCCATGACACTGTATGGGTGTCATGAACTTTCACAACAAATACAGTTAATGGCAATGTCATGTCTAATGTCATGGTGTTCCTGTCTGCATCACATGCAGAACACAAAAGATCACATTTAACATGACATGCTAGCATCATGTGTCTTTTCTACATTAAGCTTTAGTACTTCTTTCCACATTACATTACAAAAAAGACTTTCAACATGATATGCTGGCCTCTCTTTTTAACATCCTTTATGTCCAGGGTCTATTTCCCATTACTTAGGAGCAGCAGGGCATCCATATGTCCTGACAAAGACAGAATCTTTATGAAAACACCCTGTCACGGCAGGTGCCTTCAGTTTGTACAATGTCTTTCCCTCTGACAGTCAACAAATCTCACAAAGCGGCCCCCACAGAGACTAAACAAACCACCATACTGAAGCTGGCTGGCGCAACACTGCACTGTGGATAGATAGGGCAAAGGTTAATCACAGGGCGCTAGCTCCGCTCAACACAGGCTGCCACGCGTCCTTGTCTTTCAAGGGTAGAGAAGAGTATTACTACTGCACCTGTCCCTGTCACTACCCCTCTCACTCTATCCTCTTCATCTAATTTCTCTCATCTTTCTCTCTAGGCTCCCCACTCAATTTGTTATGCATGTCCTTCTCTTTCAAGGGTTGAGGAGTGGGCACCTGTTCCTTCCCAGTTAACTCTTCTCTCTCATCTTCCATGCTCCCCACTCTGTTTTGTTTGTTTGTTAGTCTGTCAAGAAGATGAGAATGGTTGTGTTAGCCTGTTTTGTTGTTGACAGCTCAATGCGTTGCTGGAATGGCACTATTTATGACCTCATCATGGGGTCATTCATTCTTTGGTTCTGTTCTGTGTTGTTGTTGTTGTTGGGTATGACGTGTTGTGTACAGAGACCAGGAATACATTCTCTCCAGATCCTGTTGTATCATAGCAACAAAGAAACAATGATTGGGCAGAGAGTGAGATACTGAAGTCAAAGAAAGACCCACTCTAACGCAAGATCATTTGACATGAGGTCTGTACAAACATCAAGGGTAATACGCCATGTGGAGACTGGAAAGTCATTTGGAATTTCTAGCAATAACAGTACTATATGAAGTCATAGAGAGAGTGCCCAAAGTGTTTCAATGTAATATCCTCCTGATATGGACCATGGTTTATGACGTCAAAGGAATCAATTGTAAAATGCTGGAGCAATTATGCCCCCAGGTGGTGACTTTAAGAACATGCATGCATTTTCTCACTTCTCTTTCTAACCATAACACGTGTCACAAGTAACCACTTACACACCCTGTAAAATGTTGACTCATCCTCGTTTAAGCTACATTGATGTATATCTATTTATGAGGGTGTACGTGTGTGTGTCTATGTGTGTGTGTGTGTGTGTATGCGTGCGTGCGTGCGACATGTTTGTAGGTGCATAGGTTGGTTGCTAATGACCTCGAAGACCATTAAAATCTAAAGTAATACTCTCCTCCACCTCTTTGCTATTCCCTCTATGCCCCTATCTGTCTGACATGAAGAGATGGTCCATTGTCTCTGTCAGGCAGAACCTTCCTTATGTGGCTTAATGGTCGTCAGGTGGCATTCCATCTCCATGGAAATGTGTGTGTTCCAAACTGAAACATTTCTTAAGGGGCTACACAGTAGGCACTCCAGATCCTTTTAAGCAAAAAAAATAAAAAGTATTTCATTAATATTAATTCCCTCACTTCTATTCTATTCACTATGACAGTATATATGGTATAACATAGACAGGTGTTCATAACCCAAGATAGCCCAACCATTGAATGGCCTACAGTACATAGTGAAAAATCTACTACCCTTTCTCTTGTGTAATTTGTCCTTGGTGTGTAATTGCTCTGCATTTACTGTTATTGATGACAAGGCTGTGGACTGGTGATGTTTGTTGGTCCTGTCTGTTCATGGTTCTAAGCCATGAAGACATGTAGGCTATGGTTGCCATGTTGGAAGTTGGAACCAGTGAGAAGATGACAACAGTAATCCATCAAGCTGTGACAGAGACGTCTGACACACACACAAACACGGACAGAGGAGAAGCCTTGTTGACAAGGCTGCTCTAATGATGATCTACAGTGAGGGAAAAAAGTATTTGATCCCCTGCTGATTTTGTACGTTTGCCCACTGACAAAGAAATGATCAGTCTATAATTTTAATGGTAGGTTTATTTGAACAGTGAGAGACAGAATAACAACAAACAAATCCAGAAGAACGTATGTCAAAAATGTTATAAATTGATTTGCATTTTAATGAGGGAAATAAGTATTTGACCCCCTCTCACTCAGAAAGATTTCTGGCTCCCATGTGTCTTTTATACAGGTAACGAGCTGAGATTAGGAGCACACTCTTAAAGGGAGTGCTCCTAATCTCAGTTTGTTACCTGTATAAAAGACACCTGTCCACAGAAGCAATCAATCAATCAGATTCCAAACTCTCCACCATGGCCAAGACCAAAGAGCTCTCCAAGGATGTCAGGGACAAGATTGTAGACCTACACAAGGCTGGACTGGGCTACAAGACCATCGCCAAGCAGCTTGGTGAGAAGGTGACAACAGTTGGTGCGATTATTTGCAAATGGAAGAAACACAAAATAACTGTCAATCTCCCTCGGCCTGGGGCTCCATGCAAGATCTCACCTCGTGGAGTTGCAATGATCATGAGAACGGTGAGGAATCAGCCCAGAACTACACGGGAGGATCTTGTCATTGATCTCAAGGCAGCTGGGACCATAGTCACCAAGAAAACAATTGGTAACACACTACGCCGTGAAGGACTGAAATCCTACAGCGCCCGCAAGGTCCCCCTGCTCAAGAAAGCACATATACAGGGCCGTCTGAAGTTTGCCAATGAACATCTGAATGATTCAGATTGTGGTCAGATGAGACCAAAATCGAGCTCTTTGGCATCAACTCAACTCGCCGTGTTTAGGAGGAGGAGGAATGCTGCCTATGACCCCAAGAACACCATCCCCACCGTCAAACATGGAGGTGGAAACATTATGCTTTGGGGGTGTTTTTCTGCTGAGGGGACAGGACAACTTCACCGCATCAAAGGGACGATGGACGGGGCCATGTACCGTCAAATCTTGGGTGAGAACCTCCTTCCCTCAGCCAGGGCATTGAAAATGGGTCGTGGATGGGTATTCCAGCATGACAATTACCCAAAACACACGGCCAAGGCAACAAAGGAATGGCTCAAGAAGAAGCACATTAAGGTCCTGGAGTGGCCTAGCCAGTCTCCAGACCATAATCCCATAGAAATTCTGTGGAGGGAGCTGAAGGTTCGAGTTGCCAAATGTCAGCCTCGAAACCTTAATGACTTGGAGAATATCTGCAAAGAGGAGTGGAACAAAATCCCTCCTGAGATGTGTGCAAACCTGGTGGCCAACTACAAGAAACGTCTGACCTCTGTGATTGCCAACAAGGGTTTTGCCACCAAGTACTAAGTCATGTTTTGCAGAGGGGTCAAATACTTATTTCCCTCATTAAAATACAAATCAATTTATAACATTTTTGACATACGTTTTTCTGGATTTTTGTTGTTGTTATTCTGTCTCTCACTGTTCAAATAAACCTACCATTAAAATTATAGACTGATCATGTCTTTGTCAGTGGGCAAACGTACAAAATCAGCAGGGGATCAAATACTTTTTTCCCTCACTGTATGGCAGGGATCATCAACTAGATTCAGCCCGGGCCAATTTTATTCTGGAGCGCGTGGTCAAGGGGGCCGGAAGATAATTACAAATAATTTGTAGACTGCAAATTGACTGCAAGAAGCCCAAACAGATATAATGTTTGACTAAAACATAATCATTTCAAACCTTGCTTACATTTGAATACGATTACGGGTCTCTCTATTATGCGTGGGAATACTTGGGAACAGATTTCTTAAATTAAAATCACTTGATTTCCTGGTGTTTTTACAGTCTTTAATATCCAACAATGAAAACTTGGGGGGCCAAATAAAAACACCAGTTGGGGAACCCTGATCTATGTCAAGCACCCACCCACCCACCCACCCTTGACCCCCTAGTCCCTCGACAACATCCATGATCAAGGAATAACCCCACAGGGTAGTAAAAGGAAGAGAGGGGGTGAGGGGCGAGGGACCGTCATCATGTTACATGCATGTGCAAATTTAATTGCAGACTACATACACCAGTATGTTGTCACAATGTTGTCATAAAGTTCAGTTCAGTTAATTTATTTGGCCTTTTACAGGAATTTGTCTTGCATACAAGAGGTAATGTCATGATGTCATGACCAACCTTTTCACAACCTATCTGCAACGTAGTGACAACATCAAATTTGAGTAGGGATGACATGGGGTAGGTTAGTAGGGCACAGCCAAGCATGCAGCCCTGGCGTTGGAGATGTGAACCACAGCGATGTCTGTCTTTGGCCGCAGGGACACATAGGACACACAGTGAAACCGCACTATGTCACTGAATCAAATCCTCTTCTCCAACACCCAAGCAGAGTAGCCTACGGGCCTTTCTAAAGACTAAGTACTGAGGGGCTGTCTTTGGGAAGGAAAACATCAAACTAAAGTTTCACCATGACTTCGCTTACTGAATATGTTTCATAGTCTGTCTGTCACGATGGAATGAATATTAAAATGTTTTTTTTCTCTCAGATGCCGATGACACCAGTCTCTCTCTCTCTCTCTCTCTCTCTCTCTCTCTTTCGTTCAGTCTCTCTATTTTCTCTTTCTCATTTCTTCCATGTCTCCCAGCAGCCATCACTCAGTTTGAATAATGTGAGGTGGCAGACTAGAGTTTTTATTAGACAGTGCATAATGCAGTGTATAATACAGCTGGCAGATTTTGAATCGTTCTGGATGGTGGTTCTCTAACATCATGCCTAACCTTATCTAACCTTAACTATTACCCGTACCTCTCCCCATTCTTAACAGTTTACAAGTTTTAACAAATGTAATATGTTGAACATATTTGATTCTCTATCTCCTAAAATAGGATATTGTGGATACAATCTTCACCTGTAATGCCCTTCAACCCCAGGTCTAGGAGCAAGGTTATTAGAGTTTTATGTTTTTATATTTGTTTTTATTTGTATTTGTTTTATGATTTTTATTTGAAATTCTGTTTAGTTTTAGTTCGTTTTCAGATCCACTTTATTAATTCTTATTTAGTTTAAGTTTTATAAAAACATCTATTTCATTTTTATATTAATTCTTATTTAGTTTAAGTTTTATAAAAACATCTATTTCATTTTTATATTATTTCGTTTCAGTTTCAGTTTTAGTGTTAGGGACTGAAAACATTCTAAGGCTAGGAGCATTTTATGTGTTGTATAGATTTTGTGTTTTTTGGGATGTCACTTCTTGCCACTGTGGGGCAGTAATGCATAAAGTGATGGGTCAGGTCATAGGTGAGATTAGGTTTAAAGGTAGACTCAATGAGATTACGTAAATCAGGGGTTCTCAAACCTCTCCTCGGGGACCCCCAGCCTTTCCATGTATTTTAACTATTCCTCAGCTAGCACACCTGATTCAAATGGTCAACTAATCATCAAGTGCTTGACTAGGTGAATCAGGTGAGATAGTTCAGGGTTACAACAAAATTGTGAAACATCTGGGGGTCCCCGAGGAGAGGTTTGAGAACCACTGATGTAGATGCACGAAGTAAACAGTAGTAGTTGGTCAATTTCCGCAACAACCAGGAACATTGAAGCGCAAGACTAAACTTCTCCACTGTTTTGGTCCCATAGCTACCACTTTGTAGTGGTGTGAAGTGCACCCGTGCACATGCGCAGATTCTCTGTGTGACGTCAGAGATCAGGTCTACCACCATCGTATCGTCGGCAAACTTAATGATGGTGTTGGAGTCGTGTGCAGCCACGCAGTCGTGTGTGAACAGGGAGTACAGGAGGGGCCCCCGTGTTGAGGGTCAGCGTTGGCGGATGTGTTGTTGCCTACCCTCACCCCCCGGGGGCGGCCCATCAGGAGTCCAGGATCCAATTGCACAGGGAGGTGTTTAGTCCCAGGGTCCTTTCCTTAGTGATGAGCTTGGAGAGCTCTATGGAGTTGAATGCTGAGCTGTAGTCAATGAACCGCATTCTCACGTAGGTGTTCCTTTTGTCCAGTAGGGAAAGGGCAGAGTGGAGTGCAATTGAGATTGCGTCATCTGTGGATCTGTTGGGGCGGTATGTGAATAGGAGTGGTCCAGGGTTTCTGGGATGATGTTGTTGATGGCTACAGATGTGAATGCTATGGGACAGTAGGCAATTAGGCAGGTTACCTTGGCGTTCTTGAGCTCAGGGACTATGGTGGTCTGCTTGAAACATGTACAGTTAAAGTCGGAAGTTTACATACACCTTAGCCAAATACATTTAAACTCAGTTTTTCACAATTCCTGACATTTAATCCTAGTAAAAATTCCCTGTCTTAGGTCAGTTAGGATCACCACTTTATTTTAAGAATGTGAAATGTCAGAATAATAGTAGAGAGAATTATTTATTTCAGCTTTTGTTTCTTTCATCACGTTCCCAGTGGGTCAGAAGTTTACATACACTCAATTAGTATTTGGTAGCATTGCCTTTAAATTGTTTAACTTGGGTCAAATGTTTCGGGTAGCCTTCCACAAGCTACCCACAAAATGTTGGGTGAATTTTGGCATATTCCTCCTGACAGAGCTGGTGTAACTGAGTCAGGTTTGTAGGCCTCCTTGCACGCACACGCTTTTTCAGTTCTGCCCACAAATGTTCTATAGGATTGAGGTCAGGGCTTTGTGATGGCCACTCCAATACCTTGACTTTGTAGTCCTTAAGCCATTTTGCCACAACTTTGGAAGTATGCTAGGGGTCATTGTCCATTTGGAAGACCCATTTGCGACCAAGCTTTAACTTCCTGACTGATGTCTTGAGATGTTGCTTCAATATATCCACATCATTTTCCTTCCTCATGATGCCATCTATTTTGTGAAGTGCACCAGTCCCTCCTGCAGCAAAGCACCCCCACAGCATGATGCTGCCACCCCCGTGCTTCACGGTTGGGATGGTGTTCTTCGGCTTGCAAGTGTTCCCCTTTTTCCTCCAAACATAACGATGGTCATAATGGCCAAACAGTTCTATGTTTGTTTCATCAGACCAGAGGACATTTATCCAAAAAGTACAATCTTTGTCCCCATGTGCTGTTGCAAACTGTGGACTGGCTTTTTTATGGCGGTTTTGGAACAGTGGCTTCTTTCTTGCTGAGCAGCCTTTCAGGTTATGTTGATATAGGACTCGTTTTACTGTGGTTATAAATACTTTTGTACCTGTTTCCTCCAGTATCTTCACAAGGTCCTTTGCTGTTGTTCTGGGATTGATTTGCACTTTTCGCACCAAAGTACGTTCATCTCTAGGAGACAGAACGCATCTCCTTCCTAAGCGGTATGACGTCTGAGTGGTCCCATGGTGTCTATACTTTACATTTTTTACATTTACGTCATTTAGCAGACGCTCTTATCCAGAGCGACTTACAAATAGGTGCATTCACCTTATAGCCAGTGGGATAACCACTTTACAATGTTTTTTTTTGGGGGGGTGGGGGGTGGGTTGGAGTAAAGGGGGGTAGAAGGATTACTTTATCCTATCCCAGGTATTCCTTAAAGAGGTGGGATTTCAAATGTCTCCGGAAGGTGGTGAGTGACTCCGCTGTCCTGGCGTCGTGAGGGAGCTTGTTCCACCATTGGGGTGCCAGAGCAGCGAACAGTTTTGACTGGGCTGAGCGGGAACTATGCTTCCGCAGAGGTAATAATATAATAATAATAATATGCCATTTAGCAGACGCTTTTATCCAAAGCGACTTACAGTCATGCGTGCATCCATTTTTGTGTATGGGTGGTCCCGGGGATCGAACCCACTACCTTGGCGTTACAAGCGCCGTGCTCTACCAGCTGAGCTACAGAGGACCACAGGTAGGGGAGCCAGCAGGCCAGAGGTGGATGAACGCAGTGCCCTCGTTTGGGTGTAGGGACTGATCAGAGCCTGAAGGTACGGAGGTGCCATTCCCCTCACAGCTCCGTAGGCAAGCACCATGGTCTTGTAGCAGATGCGAGCTTCAACTGGAAGCCAGTGGAGTGTGCGGAGGAGCGGGGTGACGTGAGAGAACTTGGGATGGTTGAACACCAGATGGGCTGCGGCATTCTGGATGAGTTGTAGGGGTTTAATGGCAGAGGCCCAGCCAACAGCGAGTTGCAGTAATCCAGACGGGAGATGACAAGTGCCTGGATTAGGACCTGTGCCGCTTCCTGTGTAAGGCAGGGTCGTACTCTCCGAATGTTGTAGAGCATGAACCTACAGGATCGGGTCACCGCCTTGATGTTAGCGGAGAACGACAGGGTGTTGTCCAGGGTCACGCCAAGGCTCTTCGCACTCTGGGAGGAGGACTAAACAGAGTTGTCAACCGTGATGGCGAGATCATGGAACGGGCAGTCCTTCCCCGGGAGGAAGAGCAGCTCCGTCTTGCCGAGGTTCAGCTTGAGGTGGTGATCCGTCATCCATACTGATATGTCTGCCAGACATGCAGAGATGCGATTCGCCACCTGGTTATCAGAAGGGGGAAAGGAGAAGATTAGTTGTGTGTCGTCAGCGTAGCAATGATAGGAGAGGCCATGTGAGGATATGACAGAGCCAAGTGACTTGGTGTATAGCGAGAATAGGAGAGGGCCTAGAACTGAGCCCTGGGGGACACCAGTGGTGAGAGCACGTGGTGCGGAGACAGCTTCTCGCCACGCCACTTGGTAGGAGCGACCGGTCAGGTAGGACGCAATCCAAGAGTGAGCCGCGCCGGAGATGCCCAGCTCGGAGAGGGTGGAGAGGAGGATCTGATGGTTCACAGTATCAAAGGCTGCAGACAGGTGTAGAAGGACAAGAGCAGAGGAGAGAGAGTTAGCTTTAGCAGTGCGGAGAGCCTCTGTGACACAGAGAAGAGCAGTCTCAGTTGAATGACCAGTCTTGAAACCTGACTGGTTTGGATCAAGAAGGTAATTCTGAGAGAGATAGCAAGAGAGTTGGCTAAAGACGGCACGCTCAAGAGTTTTGGAGAGAAAAGAAAGAAGGGATACTGGTCTGTAGTTGTTGACATCAGAGGGATCGAGTGTTGGTTTTTTGAGAAGGGGTGCAACTCTCGCTCTCTTGAAGACGGAAGGGACATAGCCAGCGGTCAAGGATGAGTTGATCAGCGAGGTGAGGTAAAGGGGAGAAGGTCACCGGAGATGGTCTGGAGAAGAGAGGAGGGGATAGGGTCAAGCGGGCAGGTTGTTGGGCGGCCTGCCGTCACAAGTCGCAAGATTTTATCTGGAGAGAGAGGGGAGAAAGAAGTCAAAGCATAGGGTAGGGCAGTGTGAGCAGGACCAGCAGTGTCATTTGACTTAACAAAATAGGATCGGATGTCGTCAACCTTCTTTTCAAAATGGTTGACGAAGTCATCCACAGAGAGGGAGGAGGGGGGGGGATTCAGCAGGGAGGAGAATGTGGCAAAGAGCTTCCTAGGGTTAGAGGCGGATGCTTGGAATTTAGAGTGGTAGAAAGTGGCCTTAGCAGCAGAAACAGATGAAGAAAATGTAGAGAGGAGGGAGTGAAAAGATGCCAGGTCTGCAGGGAGTCTAGTTTTCTTCCATTTCCGCTCAGCTGCCCGGAGCTCTGTTCTGTGAGCTCGCAATGAGTCATCAAGCCACGGAGCTGGAGGGGAGGACCGAGCCGGCCGGGAGGATAGGGGACATAGAGAGTCAAAGGATGCAGAAAGGGAGGAGAGGAGGGTTGAGGAGGCAGAATCAGGAGATTGGAGGGAGAAGGATTGAGCAGAGGGAAGAGATGATAGGATGGAAGAGGAGAGAGTAGCGGGAGAGAGAGAGCGAAGGTTGCGACGGCGCATTACCATCTGTGTAGGGGCAGAGTGAGTAGTGTTGGAGGAGAGGGAGAGAGAAAAGGATACAAAGTAGTGGTCGGAGACTTGGAGGGGAGTTGCAGTGAGATTAGTAGAAGAACAGCATCTAGTAAAGATGAGGTCAAGCTTATTGCCTGCCTTGTGAGTAGGGGGGGAAGGTGAGAGGGTGAGGTCAAAAGAGGAGAGGAGTGGAAAGAAGGAGGCAGAGAGAAATGAGTCAAATGTAGACATAGGGAGGTTGAAATCCCCCAGAACTGTGAGGGGTGAGCCATCCTCAGGAAAGGAACTTATCAAGGCATCAAGCTCATTGATGAACTCTCCAAGGGAACCTGGAGGGCGATAGATGACAAGGATATTAAGCTTAAATGGGCTAATGACTGTGACAGCATGGAATTCCAATGAGGAGATAGACAGATGGGTCAGGGGAAAAAATTGAGAATGTCCACTTGGGAGAGATGAGGATTCCTGTGCCACCACCCCGCTGACCAGATGCTCTCGGGGTATGCGAGAACACATGGTCAGACGAGGAGAGAGCAGCAGGAGTAGCAGTGTTTTCAGTGGTAATCCATGTTTCCGTCAGCGCCAAGAAGTCGAGGGACTGGAGGGTAGCATAGGCTGGGATGAAGTCTGCCTTGTTGGCAGCAGAACGGCAGTTCCAGAGGCTGCCTGAGACCTGGAACTCCACGTGGGTCGTGCGTGCAGGGACCACCAGGTTAGAGAGGCAGCAGCCACGCGGTGTGAGGCGTTTGTGTAGCCTGTGCGGAGAGGAGAGAACAGCGATAGGCAGAGGCATAGTTGACAGGCTGCAGCAGATGGCTACAATAATGCAGAGGAGATCGGAATAAAATGAACTTGCGTATTATTGTTTGTACAGATGAACGTGGTACCTTCAGGTGTTTGGAAATTGCTCCCATGAACCAGACTTCTGGAGGTCTACAGTTTTTTTCTGAGGTCTTGGCTGATTTCTTTTGATTTTCCCATGATGTCAAGCAAAGAGGCACTGAGTTTGAAGGTATGCCTTGAAATACATCCACAGGTACACCTCCAATTGACTCAAATGATGTCAATTAGCCTATCAGAATCTTCTAAAGCCATGACATCATTTTCTGGAATTTTCCAAGCTGTTTAAAGGCACAGTCAACTTAATGTATGTAAACTTCTGACCCACTGGAATTGTGATACAGTGAATTATAAGTGAAATAATCTGTCTGTAAACAATTGTTGGAAAAATTACTTGTGTCATGCACAAAGTAGATGTCCTAAACGACTTGCCAAAACAATAGTTTGTTAACAAGAAATGTGTGGATTGGTTGAAAAACTAGTTTTAATGACTCCAACCTAAGTGTATGTAAACTTCCGATTTCAACTGTAGCTAGCAATACAAATTGTAACATAGAGGCTCAGAATAAATTAGAGGAAAAACAAAAAAGAAATGGAGAAACTTATTCAAGAAAGATCAAGTGTAATATATTATAAAAATATAGGAAAGTGGATGGAATATGGGGAAAAATGCACCAAATAATTTTTTTATCTTCAACATAGAAATGCTACCAAAAATGATTTACTGAAACTGGTTACAAATGACGGAGTCACCCATGATTCACCAAATGATATTTTGAAGGAGGAAACAAAGTACTTTAAGCATATGTTTTCGTTTCAGTCCCTTCCATCTCCTCTAACTGAAGCTAATTGTAGAGATTTTTTTTTTCTGTTGATAATGTAAAACAGCCATACAGAAAGACAGCCATACAGAGGAGGAATTTCTGGATGCAATTAAAGACTTTAAGTCCTGGAAAACTTCAGGGTTGGATGGCATACCAGCCGAGGTATACCAAACCTTTTTTTATATATAAATAAATAGGTCATTTAGCAGACGCTCTTATCCAGAGCGACTTACAGGAGCAATTAGGGTTAAATGCCTTGCTCAAGGGCACATCGACAGATTTTTCACCTAGTCGGCTCGGGGATTAGAACCAGCGACCTTTCGATTACTGGTACAACACTCTTAACCACTAAGCTACCTGCCGCCCATATACTCAGAGGACCATTATTAGCATGTTGTAACCACTCCTATGTAATTGGTGGATTATCAGACACTCAAAAAGAAGGTCTGATTTAATTATTACTGAAACAGGATACAAGTGGAAAATATAAAAATCCAGTCCATTAAAGAAATTGGAGGCCCCTTACACTTCAGTGTTGTCATGCAAATATTCTAGCAAAATGTATAGCACATATAATTAAAAAGGCATTGTCAGACATTATTCATTCTAATCAGACAGGTTTTTTACATGGACGATACATTGGAGATAATATAAGGCAAGTACTGGAAACAATAGAACACTATGAAGAATCTGGGAAACCAGGCCTGCTATTCATAGCAGACTTCAAAAAGGCATTTGATAAAGTACGACTGGGGTTTATACACTGCTCAAAAAAATTAAGGGAACACTAAAATAACACATCCTAGATCTGAATGAATGAAATAATCTTATTAAATACTTTTTTTCTTTACATAGTTGAATGTGCTGACAACAAAATCACACACAAATTATCAATGGAAATCAAATTTATCAACCCATGGAGGTCTGGATTTGGAGTCACCCTCAAAATTAAAGTGGAAAACCACACTACAGGCTGATCCAACTTTGATGTAATGTCCTTAAAACAAGTCAAAATGAGGCTCAGTAGTGTGTGTGGCCTCCACGTGCCTGTATGACCTCCCTACAATGCCTGGGCATGCTCCTGATGAGGTGGCGGATGGTCTCCTGAGGGATCTCCTCCCAGACCTGGACTAAAGTAT
Source organism: Coregonus clupeaformis (assembly GCF_020615455.1). NCBI lineage: Eukaryota > Metazoa > Chordata > Actinopteri > Salmoniformes > Salmonidae > Coregonus > Coregonus clupeaformis. The sequence goes on from NC_059214.1 coordinate 37,106,570, forward strand.
CCGCCAACTCCTGGACAGTCTGTGGTGCAATGTGGCGTTGGTGGATGGAGCGAGACATGATGTCCCAGATGTGCTCAATTGGATTCAGGTCTGGGGAACGGGCGGGCCAGTCCATAGCATCAATGCCTTCCTCTTGCAGGAACTGCTGAAACACTCCAGTCACATGAGGTCTAGCATTGTCTTGCATTAGGAGGAACCCAGGGCCAACCGCACCAGCATATGGTCTCACAAGGGGTCTGAGGATCTCATCTCGGTACCTAATGGCAGTCAGGCTACCTCTGGCGAGCACATGGAGGGCTGTGCGGCCCCCCAAAGAAATGCCACCCCACACCATGACTGACCCACCGCCAAACCGGTCATGCTGGAGGATGTTGCAGGCAGCAGAACGTTCTCCACGGCGTCTCCAGACTCTGTCACGTCTGTCACGTGTTCAGTGTGAACCTGCTTTCATCTGTGAAGAGCACAGGGCGCCAGTGGCGAATTTGCCAATCTTGGTGTTTTCTGGCAAATGCCAAACGTCCTGCACGGTGTTGGGCTGTAAGCACAAACCCCACCTGTGGACGTCGGGCCCTCATACCACCCTCATGGAGTCTGTTTCTGACCGTTTGAGCAGACACATTTTGCAGGGCTCTGGCAGTGCTCCTCCTGCTCCTCCTTGCACAAAGGCGAAGGTAGCAATCCTGTAGCTGGGTTGTTGCCCTCCTACGGCCTCCTCCACGTCTCCTGATGTACTGGCCTGTCTCCTGGTAGCGCCTCCATGCTCTGGACACTACGCTGACAGACACAGCAAACCTTCTTGCCACAGCTCGCATTGATGTGCCATCCTGGATGAGCTGCACTACCTGAGCCACTTGTGTGGGTTGTAGACTCCGTCTCATGCTACCACTAGAGTGAAAGCACCGCCAGCATTCAAAAATGACCAAAACATCAGCCAGGAAGCATAGGAACTGAGAAGTGGTCTGTGGTCACCACCTGCAAAACCAGTCCTTTATTGGGGGTGTCTTGCTAATTGCCTATAATTTCCACCTGTTGTCTATTCCATTTGCACAACAGCATGTGAAATGTATTGTCAATCAGTGTTGCTTCCTAAGTGGACAGTTTGATTTCACAGAGTGTGATTGACTTGGAGTTACATTGTGTTGTTTAAGTGTTCCCTTCATTTTTTTGAGCAGTGTATATAAATGCCTGGAGCATTTCAATTTTGGATAATCTCTTATAAATTGGGTAAAAATCATGTATATTAACCCTTGGTGTAAAATAGTCAATAATGGCTATTTCTCCGAAAGTTTTAAACTGTCAAGAGGAGTAAAACAAGGTTGTCCACTATCGGCATATCTATTTATTATGGCCATCGAGATGTTAGCTATTAAAATCAGATCCAACAATAATATCAAGGGATTATAAATCCAGGGCTTAAAAACAAAGGGGTCATTGTATGCTGATAATTCATGTTTTCTTTTAAATCCACAACTTGAATCCCTCCACAGCCTCATAGAGGATCTAGATACATTTTCTAATCTCTCAGGATTACAAACAAATTATAATAAATGTACTATATTACATATTGGATCATTAAAAAATACAATTTTTACATTACTATGTAGTTTACCAATAAAATGGTCTGATGGTGATGTGGATATACTCGGAATACATATCCCAAATGAAATAAATGATCTCACTCCAATAAATGTTTATAGAAAGTTAGCAAAAATAGATAAGATCTTGCTACCATGGAAAGGTGCACCAGTCCCTCCTGCAGCAAAGCACCCCCACCTGTCAATTTGTGGAAAAATCACCCTGATTAACTCTTTAGTATTATCCCCGTTTACCTATTTGCTTATGGTCTTGCCTACGCCTAGCGAACAGTTTTTTAAATTATATGAGAAAAAAATATTACATTTTATTTGGAACGGCAAGCAAGACAAAATTAAACGGGCCTATTTATATAATGAATATGAATTCGGAGGACAGAAATTATTAAATATTAAAGCATTAGACCAATCACTAACAGCTTCAGTCATACAAAAGTTATGCTTAAATCCGAACTGGTTCTCTAGCAAATTATAAAGATTGTCTCACCCAATGTTCAAGAATGGCCTTTTTCCCTTTATTCAGATTACAACCTCTCACTTTCAGGTATTTGAAAAGGAAATAATCTCCCAAATATCACTATTTCTAAAACAAGCCATAGAAAGTTGGTTGCAATTTCAATTTAATCCTCCAGAAACGACAGAACAAATAATGCAACAAATATTGTGGTTAAACTCAAATGTACTAATTGATAAAAAAACATACTTTTTTGACAAAATGTTTAGAAAATGTATAATCTTCGTAAATTATATCATAGGTAGGACTGGTGGAGTTATGTTGCACATGCAGCTAACAAAAACATATTAAAATGTCTGCTCTACCTAAAATTACAACCAAATAATTGCAGCATTACCTCAGAAATGGAAGAGGAAAGTGGAAGGGGGAAAATGTAAGGAACTTGTCTGTCGGCATTGCATTAAAGAACATAGTTGGTTAAAGAAAATTGTGATAAATAACAAAGTATACCAGTTTCATTTAAGGACCAAAGGATTGACGGCCGTCCCATATAGATTGCAAAATAGTTGGGAAGCGATTTTTGACGTACCGATTCAAAACTTAGAATTTGTCAATTTAAATGATTATATCAAATTCTTGCTACCAATAGAATGTTATTTATATGGGGGAAAAAATCTTCCCAGGTTTGCAGATTTTGCTGCGAAGAGACGGAATCATTAGCTCATTTCTTTTGGTACTGTCCATTTGTAGCTTGTTTTTGGACACAGGTCAAGGAATGGCTAAAGGATTGCAATATTTACCTGGAGCTATCCCTGCAGATAGTACTACTGGGTGATCTGAAAAGTCATAGTCAATCGATCAATAATATAATAATACTTTTAGCAAAAATGTTTATTTTCAATTTACAATCTGTTGGAATGGTGTTCTCGGGGTGATGAGAGGTGTTGGGTTTGCGCCAGACATAGCGTTTTCCTTGATGGCCAAAAAGCTCAATTTTAGTCTCATTTGACCAGAGTACATTCTTCCATATGTTTGGGGAGTCTGCCACATGCCTTTTGGCGAACACCACACATGTTTCCTAATTTTTTCTATAAGCAATGGCTTTTTTCTGTCCACTCTTCCGTAAAGCCCAGCTCTGTGGAGTGTATGGCTTAAAGTGGTCCTATGGACAGATACTCCAATCTCTGCTGTGGAGCTTTGCAGCTCCTTCAGGGTTATCTTTGGTCTCTTTGTTGCCTCTCTGATTAATGCCCTCCTTGCCTGGTCTGTGAGTTTTGGTGGGCGGCCCTCTCTTGGCAGGTTTGTTGTGGTGCCATAATCTTTCAATTTTTTAATAATGGATTTAATGGTGCTCCGTGGGATGTTCAAAGTTTCTGATATTTTTTTATAACCCAACCCTGATCTGTACTTGGTGTATATATACTGAGATTATGTGACAGATCATGTGACACTTAGATTGCACACAGGTGAACTTTATTTAACTAATTATGTGACATCTGAAGGTAATTGGTTGCACTAGATCTTATTTAGGGGCTTCACAGCAAAGGGGGTGAATACATATGCACGCACCCCTTTTCCGTTATTTATTTTTTAGAATTTTTTGAAACAAATTATTTTTTTCATTTCACTTCACCAATTTCGACTATTTTGTGTATGTCCATTACATGAAGTCCAAATAAAAATCCATTTAAATTACAGGTTGTAATGTAACAAAATAGGAAAAACGCCAAGGGGGATGAATACTTTTGCAAGGCACTTTAGATGGGTGGTGTTGAATGAAGTTGAAGGATGGGACCAATAACAACTAACAACAACTAATAACAACAAGATAACTAATGTAAAGCATGCTGTGTCCATAATAAGTATATACAGTGGGGGGGGGGGAAGTATTTAGTCAGCCACCAATTGTGCAAGTTCTCCTACTTAAAAAGATGAGAGAGGCCTGTAATTTTCATCATAGGTACACGTCAACTATGACAGACAAAATGAGAAAAAATATCCAGAAAATCACATTGTAGGATTTTTAATGAATTTATTTGCAAATTATGTTGGAAAATAAGTATTTGGTCAATAACAAAAGTTTCTCAATACTTTGTTATATACCCTTTGTTGGCAATGACACAGGTCAAACGTTTTCTGTAAGTCTTCACAAGGTTTTCACACACTGTTGCTGGTATTTTGGCCCATTCCTCCATGCAGATCTCCTCTAGAGCAGTGATGTTTTGGGGCTGTCGCTGGGCAACTGTCAAGAGTGCTGTAGGTGGGTGTAGTGGTGGAATCAAACGCAGGACACCGAAGTATAGTCCAAAAGACTTTAGTTCAATTTCCAACAAGGAAAATACGAACACACTTGCCCGAAGGCGAAACTACGCACGAAAGCGACAAAAATAAAGGCGCACTAAACATGTGCGTAAATGCTCCAACGCTCTGGAGTGAAGCTCAACCGAGCGAATAGGCGAATGACAAGCACAACACACGACAGACATAAATCAATCACACACAACACTAGACAAACACAACGAGAAACTTATAGGACACTAATTACGCTAAATGAGAACAGGTGTCACAACAAACAGACAAAAGCAACGAACATGAAACATACAACGGTGGCAGCTAGTATTCCGGAGACAACGAACGCCGAAGCCTGCCCGAACAAGGAAGAGAGGCAGCCTCGGCGGAAACCGTGACAGTACCCCCCCCCCTCGGCGCGGCTCCAGGCGTGCGCCGACTCCGGCCTCGGGGGCGACCCGGAGGACGCGGAGCAGGGTGCGTCGGGTGCCCACGATGGAATTCCGTCAGGAGAGACGGGTCCAAAATGTCTCTCCTCGGCACCCAGCACCCGTTCCTCCGGACCGTACCCCTCCCACTCCACTAGATATTGGAGACCCCCCATCCGGCGTCTCGAATCCAAGATGGACCTCACTGAGTACGCCGGTGCCCCTCGATGTCCAATGGGGGCGGAGGAGTCTCCCTGATCTCACTTTCTTGGAGTGGGCCAGCTACCACCGGCCTGAGAAGGGACACATGGAACAGGGGGTTAATACTTTTATATTCAACAGGTAGTTGTAATTTGTAACACACCTCGTTCAACCTTCTCAGGACTTTAAATGGCCCTACAAACCGCCCGACCCAGTTTCCGACAGGGCAGGCAGAGGGCAGGTTTCTGGTAGAGAGCCAGACTCGATCACCAGGTGCGTACACCGGTCCTCACTGCGGTGGTGATCGGTGCTCGCCTTATGACGTCGGAGGGCCCGCTGCAGGTGGGCGTGTGCAGCGTTCCACGTCTCCTCCGAGCGCCGCGCCCACTCATCCACCGCAGGAGCCTCGATCTGGCTCTGCTGCCAAGGTGCCAGAACCGGCTGGTAACCTAACACACATTGGAAAGGGGTTAGGTTAGTGGAGGAATGGCGTAGGGAATTCTGGGCCATCTCGGCCCAGGGAACGTACCTTTCCCACTCCTCCGGCCGGTCCTGGCAGTATGTTCTGATAAACCTACCCACATCCTGGTTCACGCGTTCCACCTGCCCATTACTCTCCGGGTGGTAACCCGAGGTGAGGCTCACCGAGACCCCCAACCGCTCCATAAAGGCTCTCCAGACCCTGGAGGTAAATTGGGGACCTCGATCAGACACAATATCCTCGGGTACCCCGTAGTGCCGGAACACATGGGTGAATAGTGCTTCGGCAGTTTGCAGGGCGGTAGGAAGGCCCGGCATGGGGAGCAAACGACAGGCCTTAGAAAACCGGTCCACAACGACCAGTATAGTGGTATTCCCCTGTGAAGGAGGAAGGTCAGTAAGGAAATCCACCGAGAGGTGAGACCATGGTCGTTGTGGAGACGGGCAGGGGTAGTAACTTACCCCTAGGCAGATGTCTAGGCGCCTTACACTGGGCGCACACCGAGCAGGAGGAAACATAAACCCTCACATCCCTTGCCAACGTGGGCCACCCAGTACTTGGCACTAAGACAGTGCACTGTCCGGCCGATACCAGGGTGTCCAGAGGAGGGTGACGTGTGAGCCCAATAGATCAATCGATCCCGAACCTCGAGCGGAACGTACTTCCGACCCTCCGGGCATTGCGGTGGACTAGGGTCGGTGCGTAACGCCCGCTCGAGCTCAGCATCGACCTCCCACACTACCGGTGCCACCAGACACGACTCCGGCAGTATGGGGTGGGCTCCACGGACCTCTCCTCCGTGTCATACCGCCGAGACAGTGCATCTGCCTTACCGTTCTGTGACCCAGGGATGTACGTGATCTTAAATGTAAACCGGGTCAAAAAACATACTCCATCTTGCCTGACGAGGGTTCAGCCTCCTCGCTGCCCGGATGTACTCCAGGTTACGGTGGTCCGTCAAAATGAGGAAAGGGTGTTGAGCCCCCTCAAGCCAGTGCCTCCACACCTTTAGGGCCTGTACCACGGCTAACAGCTCCTTGTCCCCTACGTCATAGTTTCGCTCCGCCGGACTAGGCTTCTTAGAATAAAAAGCACAGGGGCGGAGTTTAGGTGGCGCGCCTGACCGTTGTGAAAGTACGGCTCCTAATCCGGCCTCAGACGCGTCCACCTCTACCTGAAATGGCAAAGAGGGATCCGGATGCGCCAGCACCGGGGCCGAGGTAACCAGGTCCTTCAGCCTCCCAAACGCCCTGTCCGCCTCGGCAGACCACTGCAGACGCACCGGACCCCCCTTCAAAAGAGACGTGATGGGAGCTGCCACCTGTCCAAAAACCCCGGATAAATCTCCGGTAGTAATTGCAAACCCCAAAAACTGCTGCACCTCCTTCACAGTGGTTGGTGTTTGCCAATTACCTACGGCTGACAACCGGTCTACCTCCATCTTCACCCCTGACGCAGACAACTGATACCCCCAAAAAGGAGACCGACTCCTGGAAAAACAGACACTTCTCTGCCTTAACATACAGGTCGTGCTCCACCAGCCTCCGCAACACTCTGCGCACCAGGGCCACATGCTCGACACGGGTAGGCGAGTACGAGAATGTCATCTATGTACACAACCACCCCCTGCCCCTGCATGTCCCTGAAGATCTCATCCACGAATGATTGGAAAACTGACGGAGCGTTCATCAACCCGTATGGCATGACAAGATACTCGTAATGGCCCGAGGTGGTACTAAAGGCTGTCTTCCATTCATCGCCCTCCCTGATGCGCACCAAGTTATGCGCGCTCCTGAGATCTAATTTAGTGAAGAAACGCGCCCCATGCAATGACTCAGTCATGGTCGCAATCAGCGGGAGTGGATAACTGTACTTCACCGTGATCTGATTGAGACCACGGTAATCGATGCACGGGCGTAAACCACCATCCTTTTTCTTCACAAAAAAGAAACTTGAGGACGCGGGGGAAGTGGAAGGCCGTATGTATCCTTGTCTCAGAGATTCGTCTATGTAAGTCTCCATAGCTTTCTTCTCCTCCTGAGACAGAGGATACACATGGCTCCGTGGGAGCGCAGCTCCTGCCTGGAGGTCTATCGCACAATCTCCCTGCCTATGGGGCGGCAACCGCGTCGCCCTCGACTTACTAAATGCAATAGCCAAATCCCCATACTCAGGGGGAACGTGCAGTGCGGGCACCTGGTTTGGACTCTCCACCGAGGTAGCCCCCTACGGAAACGCCCAAACATCGACCCACACACTGGGCAGACCACTCCATCAGAGCCCTCTCCTGCCCACGAAATAGATGGGTTATGGGTACTCAACCAGAGCATGCCCAGCACCACCGGATACGCAGGCGAGTCAATCAGAAATAGCTGAATCATCTCCTGATGACCCCCTGCGCACACATCCTAAGTGGAGCAGTGACCTCCCCTGATTAAGCCCGCACCCAACGGACGGCTATCTAGGGCATGAACGGGGAAAGGGACATCAACAGGAAGAAGGGGAATCCCTAAGGCTAAACAAAACTTCTTATCAACAAAATTCCCAGCCGCGCCTGAATCTACCAGCGCCTTATGCTGGGAATGAGGTGCTACCTGTGGAAAACGCACAGGTATACAGAAATGTGCAACAGAGAGCTCTGGGTGAGTGGGGGCGCCTACTCACCTGGAAGGGAATCCCCAGTGCGGGACCTGTCGTCCTCTCCCCTAGGAGGCCATCCCCAGCACCTAGCCGCGGTGTGTCCTCCCCGACCACAGTTGGTGCAGGGATGGACCCCCTCGTAAGCCGACCCCTCCTCTCTCTAGCGCCAGCGCCCCAAGCTCCATGGGGGCACGACTCGGGCGCTGGAGGGTGAAATGGACGGACCCCCCTCGCGAACGTCCGCGGGTAGCTAGCAGGTTATCCAGCCTGATGGACATGTCGACCAACTGGTCGAACGAGAGGCTGGTGTCCCTACAGGCCAGCTCCCGACGGACGTCTCGCGAAGACTACATCTGTAGTGATCGTGAGAGCCCGCTCATTCCACCCTGCATCTGCCGCTAGAGTCACGGATTCGGGGCGAACTCCTGGGCACTCCTCCTCCCCTGCCGGAGGAAGACCAGACAGCTCCCCCGCCGCTTTCCCCTCCGGGGGATGGTCAAACACCGCCCTGAAGCGGCGGGAGAACTCGTCGTAGGTGATGGTATCCGCGTCGATCCTCCTCCCACTCCGCGTTGGCCCATTCCAACGCCTTCCCGGGAAAGGCAGGAGATCAGGGCGGACACGCTCTCATGTCCCGGGGCGCCGGGTGCACGGTGGCCAGGTACAGCTCCACCTGGAGAAGGAATCCCTGACACCCGGCCGCGGTCCCATCATAGGACCTCGGGAGCGAGAGCCGAACTCCTCGGGGTTCCGGGCAGGAATGGGCTGACTGGCCGATGGTTCTGGCAGGGAGGATGGCGGTGGAGGAGTCCCCCAGCCTCGGATGGTGGTGATCACCTCCTGCAGGCGGACCCCATCTGCCGGATCTGGTCACCTTGTTCACGAACCTTGTCCTCCAGCGTCGCCTGGGCTGCTGCGGCTCCTGCTGATTCCATTCTTGAAGGTGTGTGATTCTGTCATGAGTGCTGTAGGTGGGTGTAGTGGTGGAATCAAACGCAGGACACCGAAGTATAGTCCAAAAGACTTTAGTTCAATTTCCAACAAGGAAAATACGAACACACTTGCCCGAAGGCGAAACTACGCACGAAGGCGACAAAATTAAAGGCGCACTAAACATGTGCGTAAATGCTCCAACGCTCTGGAGTGAAGCTCAACCGAGCGAATAGGCGAATGACAAGCACAACACACGACAGACATAAATCAATCACACACAACACTAGACAAACACAACGAGAAACTTATAGGACACTAATTACGCTAAATGAGAACAGGTGTCACAACAAACAGACAAAAGCAAACGAACATGAAACATACAACGGTGGCAGCTAGTATTCCGGAGACAACGAACGCCGAAGCCTGCCCAAACAAGGAAGAGAGGCAGCCTCGGCCGAAACCGTGACAGCAACACAGACTTTCAACTCCCTCCAAAGATTTTCTATGGGGTTGAGATCTGGAGACTGCCTAGGCCACTCCAGGACCTTGAAATGCTTCTTACGAAGCCACTCCTTCGTTGCCCGGGCGGTGTGTTTGGGATCATTGTCATGCTGAAAGACCCAGCCACGTTTCATCTTCAATGCCCTTGCTGATGGAAGGAGGTTTTCCCTCAAAATCTCACGATACATGGCCCCATTCATTCTTTCCTTTACACGGATCAGTCGTCCTGGTCCCTTTGCAGAAAAACAGCCCCAAAGCATGATGTTTCCACCCCCATGCTTCACAGTAGGTATGGTGTTCTTTGGATGCAACTCAGCATTCTTTGTCCTCCAAACACGACGAGTTGAGTTTTTACCAAAAAGTTATATTTTGGTTTCATCTGACCATATGACATTCTCCCAATCCTCTTCTGGATCATCCATCCTGGACATGTACTGGCTTAAGCAGGGGGACACGTCTGGCACTACAGGATTTGAGTCCCTGGCGGCGTAGTGTGTTACTGATGGTAGGCTTTGTTACTTTGGTCCCAGCTCTCTGCAGGTCATTCACTAGGTCCCCCCGTGTGGTTCTGGGATTTTTGCTCACCGTTCTTGTGATCATTTTGACTCCACGGGGGTGAGATCTTGCGTGGAGCCCCAGATCGGGGAGATTATCAGTGGTCTTGTATGTCTTCCATTTCCTAATAATTGCTCCCACAGTTGATTTCTTCAAACCAAGCTGCTTACCTATTGCAGATTCAGTCTTCCTGGTACAGGTCTACAATTTTGTTTCTGGTGTCCTTTGACAGCTCTTTGGTCTTGGCCATAGTGGAGTTTGGAGTGTGACTGTTTGAGGTTGTGGACAGGTGTCTTTTATACTGATAACAAGTTCAAACAGGTGCCATTAATACAGGTAACGAGTGGAGGACAGAGGAGCCTCTTAAAGAAGAAGTTACAGGTTTGTGAGAGCCAGAAATCTTGCTTGTTTGTAGGTGACCAAATACTTATTTTCCACCATAATTTGCAAATGAATTCATAAAAAATCCTACAATGTGATTTTCTGGATTTTTTTTCTCAATTTGTCTGTCATAGTTGACGTGTACATATGATGAAAATTACAGGCCTCTTTCATATTTTTAAGTGGGAGAACTTGCACAATTGGTGGCTGACTAAATACTTTTTTTCCCCACTGTATATTATAGGTTGAGAGCTTTTGTGAAAGACCACAGTTAGAAAGATATGTATATATGTATGTATGTGTATTTACAGTGGGGAGAACAAATATTTGATACACTGCCGATTTTTCAGGTTTTCCTACTTACAAAGCATATAGAGGTCTGTAATTTTCTTTAAGAAGCCCTCCTGTTCTCCACTCATTACCTGTATTAACTGCACCTGTTTGAACTTGTTACCTGTATAAAAGACACCTGTTCACACACTCAATCAAACAGACTCCAACCTCTCCACAATGGCCAAGACCAGAGAGCTGTGTAAGGACATCAGGGATAACATTGTAGACCTGCACAAGGCTGGGATGGGCTACAGGACAATAGGCAAGCAGCTTGGTGAGAAGGCAACAACTGTTGGCGCAATTATTAGAAAATGGAAGAAGTTCAAGATGACGGTCAATCACCCTTGGTCTGGGGCTCCATGCAAGATCTCACCTTGTGGGGCATCAATGATCATGAGGAAGGTGAGGGATCAGCCCAGAACTACACGGCAGGACCTGGTCAATGACCTGAAGAGAGCTGGGACCACAGTCTCAAAGAAAACCATTAGTAACACACTACGCCGTCATGGATTAAAATCCTGCAGCACACGCAAGGTCCCCCTGCTCAAGCTAGCGCATGTCCAGGCCCGTCTGAAGTTTGCCAATGACCATCTGGATGATCCAGAGGAGGAATGGGAGAAGGTCATGTGGTCTGATGAGACAAAAATAGAGCTTTTTGGTCTAAACTCCACTTGCCGTGTTTGGAGGAAGAAGAAGGATGAGTACAACCCCAAGAACACCATCCCAACCATGAAGCATGGAGGTGGAAACATCATTCTTTGGGGATACTTTTCTGCAAAGGGGACAGGACGACTGCACCATATTGAGGGGAGGATGGATGGGGCCATGTATCGTGAGATCTTGGCCAACAACCTCCTTCCCTCAGTAAGAGCATTGAAGATGGGTCGTGGCTGGGTCTTCCAGCATGACAACGACCCGAAACACACAGTCAGGGCAACAAAGGAGTGGCTCCGTAAGAAGCATCTCAAGGTCCTGGAGTGGCCTAGCCAGTCTCCAGACCTGAACCCAATAGAAAATCTTTGGAGGGAGCTGAATGTCCGTATTGCCCAGCGACAGCCCCGAAACCTGAAGGATCTGGAGAAGGTCTGTATGGAGTAGTGGGCAAAAATCCCTGCTGCAGTGTGTGCAAACCTGGTCAAGACCTACAGGAAACATATGATCTCTGTAATTGCAAACAAAGGTTTCTGTACCAAATATTAAGTTCTGCTTTTCTGATGTGTCAAATACTTATGTCATGCAATAAAATGCAAATTAATTACTTAAAAATCATACAATGTGATTTTCTGGATTTTCTTCACAGTTGAAGTGTACCTATGATAAAAGTTACAGACCTCTACATGCTTTGTAAGTAGGAAAACCTGCAAAATTGGCAGTGTATCAAATACTTGTTCTGGGAAGACTGAATCTGCAATAGGTAAGCAGCTTGGTTTGAAGAAATCAACTGTGGGAGCAATTATTAGGAAATGGAAGACATACAAGACCACTGATAATCTCCCTCGATCTGGGGCTCCACGCAAGATCTCACCCCGTGGGGTCAAAATGATCACAAGAACGGTGAGCAAAAATCCCAGAACCACACGGGGGGACCTAGTGAATGACCTGCAGAGAGCTGGGACCAAAGTAACAAAGCCTACCATCAGTAACACACTACGCCGCCAGGGACTCAAATCCTGCAGTGCCAGACGTGTCCCTCTGCTTAAGCCAGTACATGTCCAGGCCCGTCTGAAGTTTGCTAGACTGCATTTGGATGATCCAGAAGAGGATTGGGAGAATGTCATATGGTCAGATGAAACCAAAATATAACTTTTTGGTAAAAACTCAACTCGTCGTGTTTGGAGAACAAAGAATGCTGAGGCATCCAAAGAACACCATACCTACTGTGAAGCATGGGGGTGGAAACATGCTTTGGGGCTGTTTTTCTGCAAAGGGACCAGGACGACTGATCCGTGTAAAGGAAAGAATGAATGGGGCCATGTATCATGAGATTTTGAGTGAAAACCTCCTTCCATCAGCAAGGGCATTGAAGATGAAACGTGGCTGGGTCTTTCAGCATGACAATGATCCCAAACACACCGCCCGGGCAACGAAGGAGTGGCTTCGTAAGAAGCATTTCAAGGTCCTTGAGTGGCCTAGCCAGTCTCCAGATCTCAACCCCATAGAAAATCTTTGGAGGGAGTTGAAAGTCCGTGTTGCCCAGCGACAGCCCCAAAACATCACTGCTCTAGAGGAGATCTGCATGGAGGAATGGGCCAAAATACCAGCAACAGTGTGTGAAAACCTTGTGAAGACTTACAGAAAACATTTGACCTGTGTCATTGCCAACAAAGGGTATATAACAAAGTATTGAGAAACTTTTGTTATTGACCAAATACTTATTTTCCACCATAATTTGCAAATAAATTCATTAAAATCCCACAATGTGATTTTCTGGATTTTTTCCCTCATTTTGTCTGTCATAGTTGACGTGTACCTATGATGAAAATGACAGGCCTCTCTCATCTTTTTAAGTGGGAGAACTTGCACAATTGGTGGCTGACTAAATACTTTTTTTCCCCCACTGTATTTGCGAGAAAAAACAACATATGGGGGATTGGAAGTGATGCAGGCAATTACATTGATGGAAGTTACAATCTATCTGCAATATTAAAGCTGATCTACCCCCTAAAAAAATATAATAAAATAAAAAACATGCCTCTGTGACATGTTGAATAAGGAATAAAGTTGGCTCTACTCATGGAATTTATATCTGCAACATTCAATAACGTTTTGCAACTGAACGTGGCCCTGGTAACATTACCAGTAGCCTATGTGCAAACATTTTATGGCACAGAGAGAAAGGAAAATGGATAGCAAACAATTGATTGACTAAATCCCTCTTGCCACTACACTATATCTTTAGTTTGAGTTAATGTGGACACAGTGACTCAGACTTGAGCACTTGGACCAGGAATCAAGCAAAGGGACTTCAGCCAAAGGGACTCGATTCAATTAAACTCGTGACTCGACCATTGGTGACTCTGACTTGGACTCAGACTCGAGCACAGGGGACGTGGGACTCGATTCGGACTCAAGGTTTAGTGACTCAACTACATCATTGGGCGAAACAGTCATTAGCTCCTGTTCAAAGTCATTAACCCCCGTTTTACTTTCGGTCATCAATGTGGCTGCGGCGTCTGTGGAACGTTTAGAACAACGTGACCGAGTGATGGAGATGCAACCCATATTACTTTGCATATAACACTTTGCGACACCATCTGTTGATTTTGCAACTCTCGATCATGTGTCTCTGTTTTTTTTTTTATATAATGTTTTATATAAGGTTGGTGGGACAAGGCTACAGTATTTCATATTAGTTTTCCACTGTTTGCTGGTAAAAGTTGGATATGTTCTGTGTAACTTTGGAGAGGCCACCAAATTCTCATAGCCATTGTTACTTTGTTATATACTGGCCCTACACATCTGACCACTGCAGGAGTTAGACATTTACAGAGTTTGTCTCTGAGAGAGGGTTTTGAGATGGTGGGCTAAAAGTCACCAGCAGGGAATTTGTAACACACATTTTAGGCTGGGTGTTATCTTTTAGTTATTGCTTTTACATTACAGTAATGTAGTTTTGTAAAATTAGTCAACTGCAATGATGTGTATCTTATAGAAGTATTGGTCCCTTTATATTTCTTTATTTTATTCCCCAGAGGATGATGACGATGAGGACGACGATGACGTTTGGGAGGCAAGAGCCCCCGCCGATCAAGGTCTTAACCCCCCACTGCCAAATCCACAACGCCCACTGCTGTCTCTAATGATGGTTCAAGCTCCACCACTCCACTGCAGGCCCCACTTCTCTTCCACTACCCCCACTGCAGGCCCTGGCTCTCTGCCAGTTCATCTAGAGGTGCGAGGGCAGGTGGGACACCTAGGCGTCAACAGAGAAGAGGGAGGAGTAGAGGTAGGGGCACTGAAACCAGCACTGGAACCAGCACAACAGAGGGAGATGAACCTGAGAACAGATGGCATACGGTCATTGAAGATTATCTGGAGCCAGTACCACCCAGGTTCAGACCCAAACGACCTGTAGGCCCACAGTTGGACAGTACTCAAATATACTGTACCAGCTGTTTCAGCTCTACTTCACCACCTCTGTGCTGGGGACACTAGTTTCCAATGCCAACAAGTATGGGGACAAGAAGCAGCAGGGGGGAAGAAGATGCACTGGAAACATGTCACTGTGGGCGACATGCTCTTGTACATTTCCCTGTTGACTAGTTGACTAGTGGAGCAAGTCCCCGCTCTACCAATTGAAGTTCCCCGCCTCCATCATGAGTGAAAACTGTTTCTCCATTCAACTGTACACTTCACATGAGTGACCCACAGAAGGATGAGGAGAATGCAGGGTATGATCGTCTCGCAAGAGTCAAGCCTTTTATAATGTATATCTGTTTTCATAATTTATCTTGTAAATAGTTCTTAATAATGTGGGACCAACATCTTTTAGGCTTATTAAATGTGTAATGGCAGTGGAATTACCCCATTCGGACACTTTGGAGAGGTTGAAAGGACACTTGGATGTCCCCTGGATGTCCCCTGACACCACCACAATGTTTCAGAGACGTTGATATTGTAGGAATTTTGTTTTTTATGGTGACCAATACATTTTAGGCATATTCAATATGCAATAGCAGTGGGAAATACCTAATTGGGACACTTTGGAGAGGTTGAAAGGACACTTTGATGTCCCCTGGATGTCCCCTGACACCACCACAATGTTTGAGAGAGGTTGATATTTTAGAAATTGTGTTTTTATGGTGACCAATACATTTGAGGCATATTCAATATGCAATAGCAGTGGAAATACCAAATGTATGTAAAGTTATTGGTCACTATAAAAACACAATGTGTCCTATATACTTAGGACTCTTTGTAGAGGTTGAGGGGACACTTGGAGATGTGCCTTGCCCGCACCTGACACCACTTACTAAAATATCTGTAAAGTTCTAGCTGTTGTGTCTATCAATCCCATTTTTTCCCAGAAGTTTTTGACTTGTTGTGGAGCCATCTGATGTGTTTCCAGCTCTATTAATCCATGAAAGATGACTTTCAATGTTTGCTTGATCTTGTGTTATCTGAACTGTACCATTCCTATCTATGTTCTAAACATTTCCTTATAATCTCCCAGCTGATTTCTTTCCAATGATACCAAGTTTATGCATGTCCTTATCATATAACTGCTCATTAAAAACAGTTACTTTTGGGTATGTCTATTTAGGCGGAAATCTACATTTTTGCCATTACATGTATTAATTTGCATTAAGATATGTCTGCTGAGAAGAAGGGCAAAGATTTGCTAACCTTTAAGGTGAAAGGTACGTGTAAACACTGTTTAGTCTTAAAACGGATGAAGTTTTGTGTGATTCATGTTGAATGATTGAGAAAGTTACTAATACTGCTTTTTGTCCTTATTGTGTCCTGGATTCCTCTCTGAAATAGGTGTGTCATTTACTAACTTTGCTCAGAGAGATTTGGCACGGAGGAGAAGATAAAAGCAAAGGCCCTATACACCATGAACAACAGAGCAGCAAAGATCCACAACATAAGGCAGGAGTTGAGAACAGTTCAAGGAGGCGAGTGAGGAACCTAAGCTACACTTGTGAGAAAGTGTCCATAAAATGTATGGGTTTATCAATTTAGTAATTGTATTTTGTTTGGAGCACTCCTGTCAATGTTGAGTAAGGACATGCACCTGTTTGTGCATAGAAGTAGGCCTACAGGCTATGGCCTACGCGCAAATGTAGGCATATACAGTGCATTCGGTAAGTTTTCAGACCCCTTGACTTTTTCCACATTTTGTTAAGTTAAAGCCTTATTCTAAAATTGAATAAATATTTTTTTCCCTCATCAATCTACACACAATACCCCATAATGACAAAGCGAAAACAGGTTTTTTGATTATTTTGCACATTTATAAAAAATTATTTAAAAAAATACCTTATTTACATAAATATGTAGACCCTTTGCTATGAGACTCGAAAAAAAAAAAAACAAGCCATGAGGTCGAAGGAATTGTCCGTAGAGCTCCGAGACAGGATTGTGTCAAGGCACAGATCTGGGGAAGTGTATCAAAACATTTCTGCAGCATTGAAGGTCCCCAAGAACACAATGGCCTCCATCATTCTTAAATTGAAGAAGTTTGGAACCACCAAGACTCAAACTGAGCAATCGGTGGAGAAGGGTCTTTGTCTGGGAGGTGACCAAGAACCCGATGGTCACTTTGACCGAGCTCCAGAGTTCCTCTGTGGAGATGGGAGAACCTTCCAGAAGGACAATCATCTCTGCAGCACTCTACCAATCAGGCCTTTATGGTAGAGTGGCCAGACGGAAGCCACTCCTCAGTGAAAGGCACATGACAGCCCACTTGGAGTATGCCAAAGGGCACCTAAAGGACTATCAGACCATGAGAAACAAGATTCTCTGGTCTGATGAAACCAAGATTGAACTCTTTGGCCTCAATGCCAAGCGTCAAGTCTGGAGGAAACCTTGCACCATCCCTACAGTGAAGCATGGTGGTGGCAGCATCATGGTGTGGGTATGTTTTTCAGCGACAGTGACTGGGAGATTAGTCAGGATAGAGGGAAAGATGAACGGAGCAAAGTACAGAGAGATCCTTGATGAAAACCTGCTCCAGAGCACTCAGGACCTCAGACTGGGGCGAAGGTTCACATTCCAATAGGACAACGACCCTAAGCACACAGCCAAGACAACACAGGAATGGCTTCGGGACATGTCTCTGAATGTCCTTGAGTGGCCCAGCCAGAGCCCGGACTTGAACCCTATCGAACATCTCTGAAGAGACCTGAAAATAGCTGTGCAGTGACGCTCCCCATCCAACCTGACAGAGCTTGAGAGGATCTGCAGAGAAGAATGGGAGAGAGGATCTGCAGAGAAGAATGGGAGAAACTCCCCAAATACAGATGTGCCAAGCTTGTAGCGTCATACCCAAGAAGACTCGTGGCTGTAATCGTTGCCCTAGGTGCTTCAAAAAAAGTACTGAGTAAAGGGTCTGGATACTTATGTAAATATTATATATATTTAATTATTTACTAACATTTCTAAAAAACAGTTTTTGTTTTGTCAGTATGGGGTATTGTGTGTAGATTGATTAGGGAAAATAACAATGTAATCAATTTTAGAATAAGGCTGTAACTAAATAATATGTGGAAAAAGTCAACGGATCTGAATACTTTCCGAATGCACTGCATATGCTACTGCTCGACAATAAAGAATCTTGGTCGACCAACCGCCTATCAACCAAACAATTGACCAGTCGACTAATTGGGGTCACAATACACAATAACAGAAAACATAATGACATGGCTAAATGTGTTTGTAAACAAATTGAACTGACTTGAGACGGTGGTTGGAAGGAGTGAACACTCACAGAAAGAAAGGGAACTCTGGCCAGCCGACTGGACCTATTTGGCCGGCCGACTGGTCCTAGTCAATGATAGAACGAACAGACAAACATGTTTACTCTGCTGAAGGTAGCTACCAGTCTAGAACTGACTACCAGGACAGTAATATTAGCTAACGTAGCTAATTTATTTAGCCCAGCTAACATTGCGTTACATCTAATCGAGAATCTTCCATTTTGTTGTAAAGGTTGAAAATGATGGAATCACATCACTTTTCAGCTGTCTTCTAAAACATCACACAGGCTTGAAAAACAAACGTTTTTAAAAAATAGCCTAGAGAAGTTCTCAGATTACTGTGTTCGTAAACAACGCCATTAACCAAGTTTGTGGGCACGCCTCATCTACCTAGTGGGGCGATACAGTGAGGGAAAAAAGTATTTGATCCCCTGCTGATTTTGTACGTTTGCCCACTGACAAAGAAATGATCAGTCTATAATTGTAATGGTAGGTTTATTTGAACAGTGAGAGACAGAATAATAACAAAAAAATCCAGAAAAACTTATGTCAAAAATGTTATAAATTGATTTGCATTTTAATGAGGGAAATAAGTATTTTACCCCATCTCAATCAGAAAGATTTTTGGCTCCCAGGTGTCTTTTATACAGGTAACAAGCTGAGATTAGGAGCACACTCTTAAAGGGAGTGCTCCTAATCTCAGTTTGTTCCTGTATAAAGACACCTGTCCACAAAGCAATCAATCAATCAGATTCCAAACTCTCCACCATGGCCAAGACCAAAGAGCTCTCCAAGGATCTCAGGGACAAGATTGTAGACCTACACAAGGCTGGAATGGGCTACAAGACCATCGCCAAGCAGCTTGATGAGAAGGTGACAACAGTTGGTGCGATTATTCGCAAATGGAAGAAACACAAAAGACCTGTCAATCTCCCTCGGCCTGGGGCTCCATGCAAGATCTCACCTCGTGGAGTTGCAATGATCATGAGAACGGTGAGGAATGAGCCCAGAACTACACGGGAGGATCTTGTCAATGATCTCAAGGCAGCTGGGACCATAGTCACCAAGAAAACAATTGGTAACACACTACGCCGTGAAGGACTGAAATCCTGCAGCTCCCGCAAGGTCCCCCTGCTCAAGAAAGCACATATACATGCCCGTCTGAAGTTTGCCAATGAACATCTGAATGATTAAGAGGAGATTTGGTGGAGGAGGAATGCTGCCTATGACCCCAAGAACACCATCCCCACCGTCAAACATGGAGGTGGAAACATTATGCTTTGGGGGTGTTTTTCTGCTAAGGGGACAGGACAACTTCACCGCATCAAAGGGACCGATGGAGGGTTCCATGTACCGTCAAATCGTGGTGAGAACCTCCTTCCCTCAGCCAGGGCATTGAAAATGGGTCGTGGATGGGTATTCCAGCATGACAATGACCCAAAACACATGGCCAAGGCAACAAAGGAGTGGCTCAAGAAGAAGCACATTAAGGTCCTGGAGTGGCCTAGCCAGTCTCCAGACTTTAATCCCATAGAAAATCTGTGGAGGGGCTGAAGGTTCGAGTTGCCAAACGTCAGCCTCGAAACCTTAATGACTTGGAGAAGATCTGCAAAGAGGAGTGGGACAAAATCACTCCTGAGATGTGTGCAAACCTGGTAGCCAACTACAAGAAACATCTGACCTCTGTGATTGCCAACAAGGGTTTTGCCACCAAGTACTAAGTCATGTTTTGCAGAGGGGTCAAATACTTATTTCCCTCATTAAAATGCAAATCAATTAATAAAATTTTTGACATGCGTTTTTCAGGATTTTTTTGTTGATATTCTGTCTCTCACTGTTCAAATAAACCTACCATTAAAATTATAGACTGCCCACTGACAAAGAAATTATCAAACGTACAAAATCAGCAGGGGATCAAATACTTTTTTCCCTCACTGTATCTGCATTCGCTATAAATGTTGGACTTTGTGGTTCACTATGTGCAGACGAATACACAGGAAGTTGAAACTGGTCCTAAATGGTCGGCCGGGTGGTCCTATTTGGCTGGGCAAATGGGTCCAGTCGGCCGGCCGGCCAGCCAGATATATCTGGTCAGCCGGCAGGCCAAATAGGTCTGGCCAACCGAACAGACAGATATGTAGGTCCAGGGAGATATGTAGGTCCGGTCGGCCGGCCGACCGAGGAGAGAGAAGAGGAGAGCGAGGAAGAATAAGGTAATATAGGGTCGGCTGGCCGACCGGACCTACATATCAGAAATGGCCAGTCGGCC